>NC_134083.1:149249976-149467749 GCF_000715075.1 Nicotiana tabacum
TTAGATCGGAGCACACAGTTTACGTCGTAGTTTTAGAGATCCGTGCAGCGAGGGTTGGGCACCCAGGTTGAGTTGATCATAGCATTTCACCCTTAGATTCAAGAAAACATGATGTGGTATTGAAGATGAGGCAGGTAAAATCATTCTTCCTGGTAAAAGCTATGGAAACATGTACATTCTTGATGGCAATGAAAATCTAGATAGTTATATTTGTTTAGCATCTATATCTGATGATCCATAGCTCTGACATAAAAAACTTGGCCATGCAAGCATGCATCTAATAGAAAAACTCTCCAAGCATGATTTAATCATTGGTCTTCCCAAGCTCATTTTTTCTAGAAATCATGTATGTGATGCAGGTCAAGTTGGTAAACAAACTAGAAACTCTTTCAAAACTGTCACGACCCAAAATCCAACTAGTCGTGATGGCACCTAACCCAACCCCTTTGTGATGACCGATAGGTTATTTTTAATTTTAACCTTTATTTATGTATTCTGAGACCTCGAATAGCTCCATTCATACTTTCTCGATTTGTGTACGTAATCCGTATCTTTTTCTGAAAAAGTTTTATGTGAAAAAAAAAAGAAAATGTGAAATTTTGCCTTTAAAACTCATTTCAGTTAACTTCAGTCAATCTTTTGAGCAAACGGGCCCGTATCAGTGTTCTGACGGTTCCGGTGGATCCGTATAGTGATTTGGAACTTGAGAGTATGCCCAGAATCAAATTTGGTAGACCCTAGCTTGAATTATCGCCATTTGACGGAAACTAAAAATTTAAAGATTTAAAGAATTCCTAAATTTGGCCATAATTGGATTTTTGTTGATACCGGGTTCCAATTTAGATTCTGAGAGCTCGATCAGCTTCGTAACAATATTTATGACTTATGTACAAAATTTAAAGTTATTCCGAGTTGCGTAGGCACGTTTTCCGTTAGTTGTTGTAAAAAATAATAAAGGTTTGATTTTATAAAGCTTGAATTTTTAAAGTTTGACCAGAGATTTTGACATTTGAGCACACGACTCCAGAATGGAATTTTGATGTTTTCAATAGCTTTGTATGATGATTTTGGATTTAGGCGCATGTCTGGATTTGGATATGGAAGTCCGTAGGACAATTCGGTACATTTTTGGCGAAAGTTATAAAATAGAAGATTTTTGAAAAGTTTGACCGGGAGTTGACTTTATTGATATTGCAGTCCGAATTTGATTCTGAAAATTGAAACAGCTCCATTATTTCATTTATGACTTGCATGCAAAATTTGAAGTCATTCCGGATTGATTTGATATGTTTCGGCACAAGATATATAATTTAGAAAATTTCATAAACTCATAAGTTCGATTCGAGGTCTGATTCGTTGATTTGGTGTTGTTTGATGTGATTTGAGGCCTCTAATAAGTCCGTATTATGTTATGGGACTTTTTGTTATATTCGGACCGGGTCCCGAGTTGCTCCGGTGAGTTTCGAAGTGGTTTCGGACCATCTCTAGGCCATTTTTAATTGATGGTTTTATTGGCTACAACACTGTGCATCACGAGAAATTTCTATTGCACAGGGCTGACTTTGGAAGCTTATATCTCGCAATCTATAAGGAATTTGGAGATGTTCCAAAAATGAAAGTCGTAGCTCTTTGTATCTAGTTTTCATAAATGCAAATCGTTTATCATTTGGAGTTATGTACAAGATGTTATGATTGATATACGACAGACTGTCTTGAAAGAGTTTTGAAATCGCGAAGAAGATATTTCTGCTGCACAGGGCTAATGTTGGGAGCTTATATCTCGACATATATAAGGAATTGGGAGATGAGAAAAACATGAATGTTGTAGCTCTTGGTGTCTAGTTTCCAAAAAGTCAAACCATTCATCATTTGGACATTTGTACAAAAATTTGTGATTGATTTACTGGAGACTGGTACTACAGTTTTCACTGCAGTTTATGCTTCAAAAATAAGTTGAAATACGTCGCATATGCGACCTACCTCGGAAGAAGCTATATTTCGAGGTTTCGGCCATTTTAACATATTTGGAGCTATGGAGCTCGGATTGAAGCGATTTTTGAGGTAATTTTTACCATATGGATTGGGGTAAGTGTTCTATATCCAAAAGTGATTATACTTCATGATTCCATGGTTATTTTCATCAATTATTAGTGAATCAAATGGAAAAAATTGGAGAAATTTCTAAAACTTTTCAAAAACAAAAATTTAAGATTTGGAGGTCGATTCGTTATTGGAGTTTGATAAAATTGGTATGGTTGAACTCTTATCGGAATGGGTATTCGGATTTCGTCAATTTTTGTCAGGTTCCAAGATGCGGGCTCCGGGGATGACTTTTAGAATAAAAATTGGAAATCGACGTATTATTATCCAGAACTGTTTTCTATGAATTGTAATTATTTTATAAAAATATTTTGACTAGATTGGAGCCGTTAGAAGGTCGTTTCGCGTAAGAAGGCTATTTTGGAATATCGGCCTTACTTCGTTAAGGTAAGTGTCTTGTCTAACAGATACGATTATTATTGTATGGGATCGGGTTGCACGCTGCAACATATATGATTTATTATTGTATGGGATCGGGTTGCTCGCCGCAACAAATGTACAAATATGAAATATTGTGATATTAAGGTTAATTCCGATTGTGATTCTCACGATGCATTTCATGCTAGGACGGTTACTGTGGTTTCTTAAATCACCTCATTGTATTTTTATTATAATTAATTAACCGTTAATATATTAAAACTGGAACAATATGGACTTTGTGTGTGAGTCATACATCCTATGTGATATGTTAAGTTGCTGAGAATTTAGGAGAGGTAAATGAAAAAAATTTCAAGCCGTTCCACTTGTGTGTCTTTCAAAAATAAAACTCATATCTTATTCGGAGATTTACTAAATTAAATGGTGATTATATTTTTACTCTAATTGATATCTCCACCTTCTCATTATCTTATTGTCGTGTAATTTGCATGAAAAATTATTATTACGTTTTACTTTTATAAATCTCATATTTATCTCGTTAAAAATTGATTGAATGTCTTATTTTGTATAAATATAATATTTTATCAGATCTCATATACTTCTAAACTAAACTCAATTGATATTCTATATGTACAACCTCTCCACTATTTTACCTTATCTAAATCCTAAATTGGCTTAATGATTCATTTGATGTTTCACTGTATTTAATTTGGAAATTATATTTAATTGTGTTTAAATTATTCATTAGTCATCTTGGTTGATATTGATATAGAAATTATACATATGGTAGCACGAGGATTATACCGTGCAAAAGTGATTCGGAAGATGTGGGCACAAAATGCCACATGTGTAAGAATTGGAAGTTGTGAATCATGAATTTATTGAGATTTCGAGGAGTGATACCTCGGGTAATTTATGTTGAAATACATGCATCATAAATAATTTAATTGATTGATTTGTCATATGATTCTTTACTTGAACCCATTTATATGTCATTTTGTACTCTGACTATGTTGTTGCTTAATTACTTGATTGTTTTCTCGTTGCTATCCGTGTTCTCATTATTGATTTGAATTGGAAATTCTTCTGTTATTGGCCTTGCATTGATATTCCTTCCTTTTTAGCTTTATGTAGCATTTCGTATAGGTTTATATGTCCGATAGGTGTCTTGACCTGGCCTCGTCACTACTCTATCGAGGTTAGGATTGATACTTACTGGATACCGCTGTGGTGTACTAATGCTACTATTTTGCACATTTTTGTGCAGATCCAGGTACCTCAGAGTTGTTGATATTCCTGTTATCTGATCGTGCATCTCTGTGGAGATTCAAGGTACACATGATGTCATGTTCGCAAGCCTCAGAGTCACCTTCTAATATTTTCTTTATGTTGTTTGATACTATTCCGGAACAGTTGTATTTAGAGATTTTTTAGTAAACTCTATAGAGCTTATGACTTGTACTGCCGATTTTGGGATTGTAGGAAATTTTAATTTCATATTTATTCTAGATATTTGGTTGATTTATTATCATTTCAACTAAACTGTTAAAAATTGATAAAATTTATTCTAATGTTGGCTTGCCTAGCAAATAAAATATTAGGCGCCATCACGGTCCCAAAGGTGGGAATTTCGGGTCATGACACCCTTATGTAAGCCAATTAACAACTATCCAATTTAATGAGATTTATTGAGACAAATAAATTATAAAATAACTGAAACTTAATACATTTCCAAAGGACTTGTAGTACAAATTATGAGCTTCTAAGATTTAGAATTTACAAAGATGGTATGAAATAAAGTACATCATCTGTCTGAAATATACATGAACAGATTAAAATTCTAAAGCTACCATGATGGAAAGGCAGCTATGACCGGAACGCAGATACATCTTCAAATCCAGCTCCCGCCATGCACATCAACATCAGTGTAGTATGAGTACAACCGACCCCATGAACTCAATAAGTAAAAACCTAACCTTAGGTTGAAAGTAGTGACGAGTTAGAACAAAGATCGGAGCCCTACACCAATAGAAAACGATAGTTCATAACATCATACCTAAAATGCTAAAAGAAGTAACTCAGAGATATAGTGCCCAGCTCGTTCAAAATTCCAGAAAAATAGGCATGCTTTTCAAGTATAACAGTAAAATCCAAATCTTTTACCGAAAGTTCTATAACATGATTAAGTTTGTAAAACCGTGATTTTTTTATTCCAAAACTTTTCCACAAGTAAATGTTTCATTATCAAATGGCATGAGGAAAGTACATCACTATGCCTACATGTCAATGTGTATGAGAAGTCATGAATGACGTGATACCGTACATCATGAGAAAAATGCATCTCTATGCCTACATGTCAAGTGCGCATGTCGAATGCGATACAACATAGTGAACAACCATATGCATACTCTCAGAGTATCAATCCACTCATTCCTCCCAATCACTCAGTCCTCACAAACACTCAATCCTCCCAATCGTTCGGCACTCGCATTCAATAGGTACATGCGCTCACTGTGGGTGTGCAGATTCCGAAGGGGATCCTTCCGCCCAAGCGCTATAATAAGGCAATCATGGCATACATCATAATAACATGTTGCGGCGTGCAGCCCGCTCCCATAAATATCACTCACAAACATGACCTCAGCCTCACTCAATCATCAATCTCTACAGTCTCTCGGGCTCACAATGTCATGCAAATCATCCCAAAAAGAATGATATGATGTATCAATAAATAACAACAAAGACTGAGATATGATATGCAAATGAATTAGTATGACTGAGTATATAACTGCAATTTAAGCAAATAACTCCACAGCAAATATGAAATCAGTGGGTCCTAACAGAATCAGCATATAGCATAAATATGGTTGCAAACATGGATCACAACTCAATTACTCTAACACGTAGAAATCTCATGGATAAAAACAAGATTAGGTAACTACGTAGTGCCACAGAAATAACCGAGTCATAATTCACACGGTGCATGCCTACACGCTCGTCACCTAGCATGTATGTCACCTCAACACCTAAACACATATCACGTATATTCAGGGGTTCACACCCCCAACACCAAGTAGTGTTACCTCGAACAAGCCAAATTCAATACCGAGCAAGCCAAATGATGCTCCAAAATGCCATCTCACGTGTAGCGACCTCCGAACGGCTCGAAACTAGCCGAAATCAACACAAATACATCAAATACTGCCAAAAGAAACAAACCTAATCGATAAAGGTCGAATCTTAAATTAAAAGACCAAAATCAACCCAAAAGTCCAATTCGGGCCCCCGCCGCGGAACTCGACGAAACTCATAAAATCCAAAAATCCATTCAATTACGAGTCCAACCATACTAGTTTCATCAAAATTCGACTCCGAATCAATGTTCAAAACTCAAAAACTCACTCTATGAAACGTAAGGCTAAAACCACCAATTCCTTATTAAAATTCATAATCCAACTACCAAAAACAAAGATAGAATCACAAAATATAATCAAAATCGAGTATAAAACACTTATCCCAATTCTTGTGATGAAATATGCCTCCAAAATCGCTTCACCCCGACCCCCCAATCTCAAAATATGATAAAAGAACCAAAAACCTCGATTTTATAGCTTCTACCTAGAAATTCTGCATATGCGGTCACACTGTCGCATCTGTGACCCCCGCTTCTGTGGTAAAATGCTTTGCTTCTGCGAAAGCATCTTGGTCCAGCACCCCTCGCACCTACGGTAGCAAGACTCCGCTTCTGCGAACACCTTCGTGTCTGCGCTCCAATTCGTCGCACCTACGCACTCGCATCTGCGACAAATTCTCCGCTTCTGCGATCTTCCTCACCCAACCTCTTCTTGCTTCTGCGATGGACATCCCAAATCCGCGAAGTCGCTTCTACGACCAAGACTCCACAGATGTGGCACACCAGTACCAGCAAATCTTCAACAATGCAACAAGATGAAAAATGATCAGAACCACGTCCGAAACTCACCCTAGCCCCTCGGGACCCCATCCGAGTATAACAACAAGTTCCCTGATATAACACAGACCTACTCGAGGCCTCAAATCACTCATAACAATATCGAAATGACTAATCGCACCTCAAATAAAACTTAAATAAACTTTGAACTTTCAACTTCCAAAACTCGCGTTGAAACATAACAAATCAACTCAGAATGAACTCAAATTTTACACACAAGTCCCAAATGACATAACGAAACTATTCCAATTCCCAGAACAACAATCCGTATCCGATATCCACAAAGTCAACTTCCGGTCAAACTTATGAACTTTTCAAACCTTCAAATTTCCAACTTTCGCCAATTGGTGTCGAATCCTTTTGGGAACATCCAAATGCAAGTCCGGGCATACGCCTGAGTCCAAAATTACCATCCGGACCTAATGGAACCATCAAAACTCTATGCCCAGGTCAAATTTACAAAAGTCAAACTTGGTCAACTCTTCCAACTTAAAGCTTCAACGATGAAATTAATTCTTCCAAATCAATTCCGAATAACCTGAAAATCAAAACTGACGATTCACACAAGTCATAATTGTTACATCCTGTACTTTAATATTAGGATAAGTCGTAGTATTCCATATGTGCTTGAAGGGATTAAAACTATTCATGAGATTATAGAGGATTTGTGACTATGTTATTATAAGACCCCGTAAGTTTAACAACATGGATACCGTTATATACATTGGATATGGTATCTTGAGTGGAATATTTTTGTAAAAGAAAAAAGGTTTGAAAAAAAATATAATTTTATATAGTTATTGAAATTACTACTTTCGAATAGGCTTTAAATTATACACATAATATGAGAAAGTTTATGAGATTTTCTTTATTGTAAATATAGAAATTCTTTTCTCACAAGAAAAGAAGGTTATCTTTCTGCCATTTTAAGAATTAAGCGTACGAGAATTTTTTCTCTTTATAAGATACTAGGAAAATTATAAGTTGAGAAAATATATATATTTTTACATGGATGTTTTAATGAAATAATAGTGTATGTATTTATTTTATATGATACCATATGACCATGATAGTAGGGTACATAAAGTGTGTTAAAAATATATAGTATTTTAAATAATTTAAGATAATAATTGATTAATTATTGGGTAACGAAATATTACCTAATTAACTAATGAGTTATAGGATAAAATTAAAATCCCCACCCCCTCCACGTGGCAGCAAATAAGAGTAACACTTAAATGACTCTTGCCTTAGACAAACTAATTAGTGGGCACTTGGACAACAATTCTAAGACTATTACATGTAAAGAAATGACATTATCCTAGTCATCTCTACTTATCTTCAAAAGATATCCAATTCATTTCTTGGCAAAGATTATATACAAAAAGGCAAAACAAGGAATGAAGATTCATATATCTAATGATGAATGCTCAAGTTGCCGTTGCTTATATTGTTGGAATTTGGACCTTGCTTCATACTCTAATTGATTAAGCACCACGGAAACTACAATATGTGCAAGACCAACTGATCACTCCTTGCCCGTGTAGATTTTGTCTAAAGAATATTATGCGAATTTTTCTTACTTCAGGTATGCTAAGGCTAATCCTTCTTTCTTTTAGCATGATCCAAGTAACGATACGTAAACGTAATGCTATTCCATAAGTGGTTCTACTCTTAGTAGTTAAGGATGTCTATGTTATTCATTCCTGTAAAGTGATATTCAAGCATGTCTAAACATATTCCTAAATCTCTATTGAGCTATTTGATAAAGATGTTAATGTTTATAATATAGTGATACACGCATATTCATGCATATTCATTTACCACCGTGCTACGGCGGTCGGGCAGTTATCACCGGTTGGGCAGTTATGTATTATTATTTACCGCCAGTTGGGTAGACATGCATATTCATTAATCACCGAGCTACGGTCGATCGGGCAGTCATGCATTTACTACCGAGCTACGGTCGGTTGGGCAGTTACATATTTACCATGGAGCTACGGCCGGTCAGGCAGTCATGCATTTACCACCGTGCTACTGCCGGTTGGGCAGTCATGCATCATACAATATGGATAATAGATTCAAAGAGAAGTTTTATATATATAAGTATAAGTATGTATATACGGTGGTACTTCAGAGATTCAGGTTGATTCTTATATGTCTTTAATTAATGTTGACTTACTGTTACGTTTCAGTTCTGCCTTACATACTCATTACATTATTCGTTATGACGTCCTTTTGTTGGGGACGCTGCATTCATGCCTGTAAGTGTAGATAATCAGTTTGACGAGCCCTCATAATAGACGAGATTAGCATTCAACAAAGGATCGGTAAGACTCCACCTCATTCGGAGTGCAGCCGAGTTTATGAGTCATCGCGTCAGAGTTTTGCTACAGACTTATGGGTAGGCCGGTACCCTATCCCATTTGATGTCATATAATCTTAGAGGCTTTGTAGACAGAGGTTCATTTTGTACAGTATGTCAGAGTCCTTGACGGTCCATATGTATTCATATTTTAAGAAAGATGGTTCATTGATACAGTGTTTGCCCACTTATAGTTATACATTACAAGTTGTGACCATGTTGGCTCATGATAGTTACAAAGAAAAAAAAAGAGTTGCTGAGTGGTTCGCTTGGGCCAGCACGGCACCGAGTGCCAGCCACGCCTCCCCAGGTTTGGGGCGTGACAAAGTAGTATCAGAGCGGGTCGTGTCCTAGGAAGTCTACAAAGCCGTGCCTAATAGAGTCTCACTTATGGGTGTGTTGCGCGCCACATTTATAATTAACAGGATATATGGCATTTAGAAAATGTTACCTTTCTTTTGTTTCCAGATCGTGCCATAGAGCTGAGTCGTAAGAAGTCAGTATAAATCTTTCGCCAGATTTTGTATGCACCAAAGATGCAGGTATTACAGTAGAGCTTTAAGCGTAATTTCCATCTATGTTGAAGGGAGATTCTGAAAGAAACAGAAGATACGATGCGAGATTGAAAAGTAAATAAGGTAAAGGTGAAGAAGATACGAGATACTCAAGTACAAAAGGTTGTGAATAGTCGAGACTTCGGATATAGTTTGGGTTTTAGTTTAATTTACAGAGGAGACCCTAGTGAAAATTTTGTAAATATCTAAAAGTTAACATTCGAGGACGAATGTTCTAAAGGGGGGGAGGATGTTACATCCCGTACTTTAATATTAGGATAAGTCGTAGTATTCCATATGTGCTTGAAGGGATTAAGACTATTCATGAGATTATAGAGGATTTGTGACTATGTTATTATAAGACCCCGTAAGTTTAATAACATGGATACCGTTATATACATTGGATATGGTATCTTGAGTGGAATATTTTTGTAAAAGAAAAAAGGTTTGAAAAAAAATATAATTTTATATAGTTATTGAAATTACTACTTTCGAATATGCTTTAAATTATACACATAATATGAGAAAGTTTATGAGATTTTCTTCATTGTAAATATAGAAATTATTTTCTCACAAGAAAAGAAAGTTATCTTTCTGCCATTTTAAGAATTAAGCGTACGAGAATTTTTACTCTTTATAAGATACTAGGAAAATTATAAGTTGAGAAAATATATGTATTTTTACATGGATGTTTTAATGAAATAATAGTGTATGTATTTATTTTATATGGTACCACATGACCATGATAGTAGGGTACATAAAGTGTGTTAAACATATGTAGTATTTTAAGTAATTTGAGATAATAATTGATTAATTATTGAATAACGGGATATTACCTAATTAACTAATGAGTTATGGGATAAAATTAACACCCCCTCCACGTGGCAGCAAATAAGAGTAACACTTAAATGACTCTTGCCTTAGACAAACTAATTAGTGGGCACTTGGACAACAATTCTAAGACTATTACATGTAAAGAAATGACATTATCCTAGTCATCTCTACTTATCTTCAAAAGATATCCAATTCATTTCTTGGCAAAGATTATATACAAAAAGGCAAAACAAGGAATGAAGATTCATATATCTAATGATGAATGCTCAAGTTGCCGTTGCTTATATTGTTGGAATTTGGACCTTGCTTCATACTCTAATTGATTAAACACCACGGAAACTACAATATGTGCAAGACCAACTGATCACTCCTTGCCCGTGTAGATTTTGTAAATTTTTCCAACTCCAGGTATGTTAAGGCTAATCCTTCTTTTTTTTGGCATGATCCAAGTAACGATACGTAAAGGTAATGCTATTACATAAATGGTTCTACTCTTAGTAGTTAAGGATGTCTATGTTATTTATTCCTGTAAAGTGATATTCAAGCATGTCTAAGCATATTCTGAAATCTCTATTGAGGTATTTGATAAAGATGTTAATGTTTATAATATAGTGATACACGTATCTTCATGCATATTCATTTACCACCGTGCTACGTCCGGTCGGGCAGTTACCACCGGTTGGGCAGTTATGTATTATTATTTACCGCCGGTTGGGCAGACATACATATTCATTTACCACGGTGCTATGGTCGGTCGGGCAGTCATGCATTTACCACGGAGCTACGGCTGGTTGGGCAGTTACATATTTACCAACGACGCACCCCAAGGGGTGAAATACAGACACCCTACCCTAATACTACGCAATACAATATAAATTAAAATTCTGCACTCAATAACTTGGCTAGACGAAAACAGTCAGTGCATGTATTACCTTCTCGTCTTCTGGCTGAGAGCTATCGTCACAGGAACTGGTTTCTTGTTTCTTCTTCTTCTTCTGAGCCTTTGCATCGCTCTTCTGTTTCTCAGCAGCTTGTGCTGCGGCCAAATGTTTCTTTTGCTTCTTTGTACTCACTAACTTCTCAATTTCATTCTCAGCTTCTCTCTTCCCTGTAAACACACACGAATTAGTCACACACAGCGAAGGATCGGTAAGACTCCACCTCATTCGGAGTGCAGCCGAGTCTATGAGTCATCGCGTCAGAGTTTTGTTACAGACTTATGGGTAGGCCGGTACCCTGTCCCATTTGATGTCATATAATCTTAGAGGCTTTGTAGATAGAGGTTCATTTTGTACAGTATGTCAGAGGCCTTGACGGCCCATATGTATTCATGTTTTAAGAAAGATGGTTCATTGATACAGTGTTTGCCCACTTATAGTTATGCCTTACAAGTTGTGGCCATGTTGGCTCATGATAGTTACAAAGAAAAAGAAAGAGTTGCTGAGTGGTTCGTTCGGACCAACACGGCACCGAGTGCCAGCCACGCCTCCCCATGTTTGGGGCGTGACAATAATACATCGTACAGAGCTACTCATGCCCTTAAACTACTGAGCGAAGTGCAAAATTTCAAAACGACCGGTCGGGTCGTTACATCCTCCCCCACTTAAATATACGTTCGTCCTCGAACGTGCCAAGAGTCATTCCAAAGCCATCAAATCGTCATGTAACCTTACCATGCACATACCCGGGGGTGATCCCACGTTACCCTAATTCATATAAACCTGACGACACCACCAAACTAAAGATACTTAATCCAACCTTAGCCAATAAACCTTGGAATCTCGCATGCACACACTATAAAAGTCTGAAAAAGTTGTATCAAGCCATAACCTTAGCCCAATATGCAATCACATGATATACCACATAACTCAAATACTCGTAGCAATAATTTTCGACCACAATAACTGCTCGAAGCAAATCCGGTACCGGTAATAAACCTTATATCAAACAATACCTCGTTCTAAAACTTTCGTACACTGCCAATGATGAAAGAAGCACGCAGAAAATCATAACCACATATCAGATCAACAAGTCATGGAGATCCCTCTCCTTTGATAAGAACTATAGCCAATTTATAAGCCGATCAATGGCATTATCCTTCCAAATATACCGTAAACAAATCCAATAGCACCCATTCTAGGTTCGATGACCTCATCTCATCACACAACCACTCTAGTGATATGCCACATCAATACAACCTTAAACCATAACCCACGCAATACGTGCACTAATAAGCAACAACCAAAATGTACTCAATCATGAAAAATGACTCAAACGAGAGAACTATCCCGCAAGTTTAACAAGTACCACCACAACCACAATGCTACAAACCCATCTTACATAGTAGAACCAAGACACAAGAATCTAACACAAAAGATCATATCCCGACATAACCCAGCTGCAATGCATGACCCCATTGAAATATGAGTCCATATGAAATATCTCAAGCCACCATGCTCAAAATCAACAACTACACGCAATTCGACATCAAATACACGAAATGTATGACCATAACCACGGAGAAGAAAATAGCACAATATACCACAGTCCTGAGAGAACATAACCAAGGCGCAATCGACAATTCGACACCCCAATAACCATCTCGCTCAAATCCTGCTACAAGACCCAAATAGAACCGCACCATGTGTGCTTATAACCAAAAAATAACAACCTCTCATAGCATAGAGGAGTAACACATAGATCATATCAGAACACAAATAAGCTCAACTCTAATCGAATGGCACATCCCCCAACAATAGCAATACGGAGTCGAACAATCTAACCCAGTGTAGAATACACATCCTCGTTGGGCCTACCAATGGGACCCAAATCACTCTGGTCATCCATAAATAGATAAATAATCCTCCGAAAGTCCACAATGACCTAACCATAACATATACTATCATCTGGCTAGCTTTGGCCACATCTTCACAGTCCATAACCACGAAACAATCTACTTCTGAGAACTTCTCAGTCTCCAAATCCGTAGAATACACAAATCACCATATCTGATCCCAACTCCACCGTCCAAATGTCTAACACATCTCTCATACACGATCATCCCACGGGAATACTTCTATAATTCTTTCATGCCATATAGAAAAATCTGAATATCAACAGTCGATCAACCAGGCAAGTACCGTAATACCAATGAAGCATCCATAAGTCAACACTAAGTGCACCTTCTGAAATGTACGCTCTCCTCAGGCAATACCAAGTAGTAATATCATTCATCTAGTCATCTAAAACCGCCCATGATGTCTAAGAATTCATTCCCTTCCTTTCAAAACTAAACCGTGACCTTGCACACGCAATTCTTAATCCCACACAACATACCGCATCCTTCATGAATATGAAAAGTACGAGAATCTCATAATCAACTATGAGTCACAAGCAAACAACACACTCAATTAACTAGGAACCTTCCATTAGATCACATCCAGGAGAAAATCACAACACGCAATAACATCAAAATCCAACATGATTCTAAAGCTACCATGATCGAGAGGCAGCTATGACCTGAACGCAGGTACATCTTCAAATCTAGCTCCCGCCATGCACAACAACATCAGAATCCAACATCTGCACGCAATGTGCAGAAGTGTAGTATGAGTACAACCGACCCTATTTACACAATAAGTAACAAGCATAACCTTAGGTTGAATGTATTGATGAGCTAGAACAAAGATCAGAGTCCCATACAAATAGCCAACGACAATTCATAAAATCATACTGAAAATGCTAAAAGAAGTAACTCAGAGATATAGTTCTCAGCTCGTTCAAAATTCCAGAAAAATAGGCATGATTTTCAAGTATAACAATAAAACTCAAATCTTTTACCGAAAGCTCTATAACATGAGTAAATTTGTAAAACCGTAATTTTTTTTCAAAATGTTTCCACTAGTAAATGTTTCATTATCAAATGGCATGAGGAAAGTACATCTTTATGCCTACATGCCAATGTGTATGAGAAGTCATGAATGGCGTGATACCGTATAACATGAGAAAAATGCATCTCTAAGCCTGCATGTCAAGTGCGCATGTCGAATACGATACAACATAGTGAACAACCATATGCATACTCTCTGAGTATCAATCCACTCATTCCTCCCAGTCACTCAGTCCTCACAGACACTCAGTCCTCACAGTCACTCAATCCTCCCAATCGCTCGGCAGTCGCACTCAATAGGTACCTGCGCTCATTGTGGGTGTGCAAACTCTGGAGGGGCTCCTTCAGCCCAAGTGCCATAATAAGCCAATCATGGCATAAATCATAATAACATGCTGTGGCGTGCAACCCGCTCCCATAAATATCACTCACAAACAGGACCTCGGCCTCACTCTGTCATAAATCTCTACAGTCTCTCGGGCTCACAATGTCATGAAAATCATCCCCAAAATGATGATATGATGCATCTATAAATAGTAACAGAGACTGAGATATGATATGCAAATGAATTAGTATGACAGATTATGTAACTGCAATTAAAAAAAATAACTCCACAACAGATATGAAATCAGTGGGTCCCAACAGAATCAACATATAACATAAGCATGGTTTCTAACATGGATCACAGCTCAATTACTCTAACACGTAGAAATCTTATTGATAAAAACAAGATTAGGTAACTACATGGTGCCACAGAAATAACTGAGTTATAATTCACACGGTGCACGCCTACACGCTCGTCACCTAGCATGTGCGTCACCTTAATACCTAAACACATATCATGTTTATTCAGGGGTTCACACCCCCAACACCAAGTAGTGTTACCTCGAACAAGCCAAATGATGCCCCAAAATTCCATCTCGTGCGTACCCACCTCTGAATGGCTCGAAACTAGCCCAAAGCAACCAAAATACATCAAATACTGCCAAAGAAAACAAACCCAATCGATAAAGGTCGAATATTTAATCAAAAGCTCAAAATCAACCCAAAGGTCCAACCCTGGCCCGCGCTTCAAAACTCTACAAAACTTATAAAATACGACAACCCATTCAATTACGAGTCCAACCATTCTATTTTCACCCAAATCGGAGTCCGAATCGATGTTCAAAACTCAAAAACTCACTCTATGAAGCTTTAGGCTAAAACCCCCAATGTTTCATTAAAATTCATAATCCAATTACCAAAAACGAAGATAGAATTACAAAATATAATCAAAACCGAGTATAAAACACTTACCCCAATCCCTGTGATAAAATTTGCCTTCAAAATTGCTTCACCCCGAGCTCCAAATCTCAAAATATGATAAAAGAATCAAAAACCTTGATTTTGTAGCTTCTGTCCAGAAATTCCGCATATGCGGTCACATTGTCGCATCTGCGACCCCCGCTTCTGCGGTAAAATGCTTCGCTTCTGCAAAAGTATCTTGGCCCAGCACCCCTCGCACCTGCGGTAGCAAGACTCCACTTCTGCGAACACCTTCGCGCCTGCGCTCCAATTTGTCGAACCTGCGTACTCACATCTGCTCCAAATTCTCCGCTTCTGCGATCTTCCTCACCTAGCTTCTTCTCGCTTCTGCGATGGACAGCCCGCATCTGTGAAGTTGCTTCTACGACCAAGACTCCGCAGATGCAGCACACTAGTACCGGCAAATCTTTAACAATGCAACAAGATGAAAAATGATCTGAACCACGTCCGAAACTCATCCGAGCCCCTCGGGACCCCGTCCGAATATACCAACAAGTTTCATGACATAAAACTGACCTACTCGAGGCCTCAATTCACTTATAACAACACCGAAATGATGAATCGCACCTCAAATCAAACTTAAATGAACTTTCAACTTCCAACTTACAATACTCGCGTCGAAACATAACAAATCAACTCGGAATGAACTCAAATTTTGCACACATGTCTCAAATAATATAACGAAGCTATTCCAATTTCCAGAACCACAATCTGAATCCGATATACACAAAGTCAACTTCCGATAAAATTTATGAACTTTCCAAACCTTCAAATTTTCAACTTTCTCCAATTAGTGTGGAATCCTTCTCGTAACATCAAAATGCAAATCCGGGCATATGCCCCAGTCCAAAATCACCATCTGGACCTAACAGAACCATCAAAACTCCATTTCGGGGTCAAATTCACAAAAGTCAAACTTGGTCAACTCTTCCCACTTAAAGCTTCAATGCTGAAATTCATTCTTCCAAATCGGTTCTGAATAACCTCAAAACAAAAATCGACGATTCACATAAGTCATAATACATCATACAGAGCTACTCATGCCCTCAAACTACCGAGCAAAGTGTAAAAGCTCAAAACGATTGATCGGGTCATTACAAAAACCAAGGACATTATGTCTACTACCAAGCCTTTACAATTGCTTCACATAGACTTGTTTGGACCCGCTAGAACTGCCAGCATTGGAGCCAAATGATATGATTTTGTTATTGTTGATGACTACTCACATTTTACATGGGTGATTTTATTATCTCATAAAGATGAAGCATTGAAAAAGTTTAAGTTTTCTTTAAAAGAATTGAACGAGAAAAGGGGCATCTTATCACAACCATTCAAAGTGATCATGGAGGAGAATTTGAAAGCAAAGCTTTTGAAGAATTATACAAATGATCAAGGATACACTCATAATTTCTCAGCACCAAGGTCACCACAACAAAATGGAGTAGTTGAATGTAAAAATAGAACTCTACAGGATATGGCTAGAACCATAATATTAGAACATTCCCTTCCGAATCACTTATGGGCAGAAGAAGTTAGCATAACTTGTCACATTCTTAGCAGATGCTTAATTCGATCAATTTTTAAGAAGACTCCATATGAACTATGGAAAGGTAAGAAACCCAACATTGGATACTTTGACCCCTTTGGAAGTAAATGGTTTGTCCACAACAATGGAAAGGATAATCTTGGTAAGTTTGACCCAAGAAGTGATGAAGGTATATTTCTCGGCTCGAATAATAGGTCTTTTAGAATCTATAATAAGCGTACCTTATGCATAGAAGAATCAGTCCATGTTATTTTTGATGATAATAACTCTATGGCCGAGAAAGGAGATTTTGCAAGTGATGAAGAGATTAGTTAAACTTAACCAAAGGTCAGTGAACAAAAGACTGCAAAAGAAACTGCTGACAGTACAGCTGAAATCCCACAGTCGACTATGAAGACATCAGTGAGCATGATCAACCTCAGAATGAGTAGACTAATCAACGTCCTGAAGTAGTACCAAATGAATGGAGAAGCGAAACAGAATATCCTCAAAAGTTTATCATTGAAAATTCAACTAATGGAATGAAAACATGAGGAGTTTTAAAGTAAAAGGCTAACATGCACACATATCCCAAATAGAGCCAAAAAAGTTGATGAAGCTTTGAAAGACTAAAGTTGGGTACAGGCTATGCAAGAAGAACTTGATCAGTTTGAAAAAAATTAAGTTTGGACATTAGCGCCCAAACCAGCAATTGCAGCAATCATAGGAACCAAATGGGTATTCAGGAACAAACTGAATGAAGAAGGAAAAGTTATCCGGAATAAAGCGAGGCCAGTCGCTCAAGGTTACTCTCAACAGGAAGGAGTAGACTATGATGAAACCTTTGCTCCAGTGGCACGGTTAGAATCAATTCGTATCTTATTAGCATATGCCTCTTTTAAAGATTTTAAACTATTTCAAATGGATGTTAAAGTGTGTTTTTAAATGGCTTCATTGATGAGGAGGTTTATGTAAAACAACCTCCTGGTTTTAAAAACTCATAGTTTTCTTATCATGTGTTTAAGTTGACTAAGGCTCTCTATGGGCTAAAACAAGCATCTAGAGCTTGGTATGAAAGACTAAGCTCATTTTTGGTTAGTCCTGGATTTTCGAGAGGTAAGATTGATACTACTTTTCATCAAAAGATCATTTTCAGGAAATCTCATTATTCAAATCTATGTTGATGATATTATATTTGGAAGTGCTAACCCTGTTCTATGCAAGGAATTGTCACATCTCATGGAAAGTGAGTTTGAAATGAGCATGAAGGGAGAATTGACTTTCTTCCTTAGACTTCAAATTCATCAATCGGATGAAGGGATCTCTATGTGTTAGACAAAGTACACAAAGGAGCTAATACAAAAATTCGGAATGAGCAATGTTAAGGAAATTGGTACTCCCATGAGTCCAGCTACATCTCTTGACAAAGATGAAGAAGGAAAACTAGTAGATGAATCAAAATCTCGTTGAATGATTGGATCTCTACTTTATTTAACTGCTAGTCGTCCTTACATAATGTTTAGTGTATGCAGATGTGCCAGGTTCTAAGTAGCTCCCAAGGAGTCACATTTAACAATTGTGAAGCGAATTATTAGATATCTTATTGCAACTACATCACATGGATTATGGTATCCACGCCTTAATAATATTAAGCTTGAAGATTCTTCAGACACAGATCTTGCAGGTGATAAAGATGACATGAAAAGCACAAGTGGGACTTGTTAACTACTTGGCAAATCGCTTATTTCCTGAAATAGTAAGAAACAGGGATCAGTTGCACTATCTACAACTGAGGTTGAATACACTTCCACTGGACAATGCTATGCTCAACTGCTTTGGATGACTCGTCAACTAACTTATTATGATCTTTCGCTTAAGCTTGTTAAAATTTTCTGTGATAATTCTAGTGCTATCTGTCTTTCAAAACTTTCTGTGCATCATTCTAAAGCAAAGCATATAGATATCAAGCATCATTTCATTATAATAAGGGTGACATTGAATTATCGTTTGTTAACACGGAAAATCAATTAGCTGATATTTTTATTAAGCCTCTTCTAGAGGATAGTTTCAAACTCTTAGGTATTTACTTGGCATTATTACCTTTTCAAAATAAGCCATTAATTTTCTTTTACTTCAAAGATTACGTGTCAAAATAATTTTGGTAAAAAATCTTTTGTACTGTGTTACTTCATTATTACTTCCTGCAACATTTATTATGCGCCTCCATTTTTAGCACTTCTTTCCGCTTTTTTAGTTTATCAAGATGGAAACAGAATCAATCAGTGCCGTCTATTGCCTTTCTCTGCCCTGTCAGTCATGTCGATTCAGTCACGTCGCTTCACTCCTCTCTCCATCTCTATAAGTCCGCCTCTCCATTGAAGTTCTCTGTATACATCCTTTACTCATCCTCTCTAGCAGCTAAAGCTTCAAAGAATCCCTCTGCTTCCACTCGCAAAAGCACCCGGTCCAAATCGAAACCCCCTTCTCAACCATTAAAACCAGTCACTATTAGCTCTGACCACTTTGAGGGTTTCTCGTCTTCTCAATAAATCTTCTCCGACGTTGCTCGAATAGAAGGTAAATATAGAGCTGGACAGTGTACTGGAGTCCGAACTAAACTATTGGGATTCTCTCAACAGAGATAAGTTTGTCTCCTTCAAAGGCAAGTCAATTGCTCATGGAAGGATCATCAATTTGGAAGATATGTGAGCCCTAAATTACAAGGTAAAAGATTTCTTCACTTTTCAAGGTTGGGAAAACTTCTTTTCCCTAACCCTTCCAAAAGTCTATGAAGATTTGGTTCCCATGTTCTGTGAAAATCTTCGTTCCCAAATATCTGATAAAATTGAGTCACTCGTGCTAGGTCAGTGTATTATTCTAGACTGTTCTACTTTTGATTCCCTGTTTAAGTGTAAAAGTTCTGGTTATTCTACCATGTTTAAAAACTCACGGCCTGATGATTTTGAAGTGTCTTTTGAACAAGCCAAACAAGGTCTTGCTGATTCCCTGTCTGATTTCCTGCCAAACCAATTAGGACCAAGCGACATCAATTTTGAAACTCGTTTTATTTCCCACATTGTTGCCACCACCATTCTTCCCAGAACTGGTTCCTACACCACTCTATCTCAAAGGTACACCTTTTTGGTCTACTGTCTTCTTACCAAGCACAAAGTGAAACTGTCCTCCCGCGTAATAAATTTTATGATTGAATGTGCTGAAGATCCCTCAAGCCTACCCTATGGGATGGTCATTACTTACCTCCTCGAGGCCTTCAATATTCCTCTTTCAAGCTATTCCTATGTATCTACTTCCAAGTGCTATAATAATAGGGTGTTTGTCACTATGGGATATGTTTCTGCGGATGGTATTTGCATAAAGAAACAGGAAGTTGAAGCCAAAGTGACCCCCTTCAGTTCCAAGGTAAAGGTTGATACCTCTTAGACTGCCATCAATAATCCAAAGTGCTTGAAAAGATAGTTGTACTTGATGACAAGCTGACTGCCGTCAAAGAGCTACTACTGGCCACCCGGACCTCAGTTGGAGATATCTATGTAGTTCCAAAGGAAACAGGATCTGACGTGTCCAAGTTAAGAGTCATGATGCTGAAAACTGCAGAAAAGGCAGTGAAAGCGTTCAAAGAAGTGTATGATCATGTGGATGGAGTCTCAGTCACAATGAATAGTAGTTTTGATCGCCTCAAAGAAGCTATTTGCAATACCCTTACCTATTTTCTCCATCATTAATCCGTGTTGGTTGTTTAGACAAATTCTTTTGGTCTCTCTAGATGATTATTTTTGCATGTTTTTTATGGATACTCTGTGGATGACTATAATTAAGCATGTTGTCTGGTAATCTTACCTGCTAGTAGTTAGCCTTGCTTAGACCTCTTTTTGATTGATCCAAATGGGGAGAAATAGTATAGACTAACTTTGTAGGATGCAAGATGTAGTCGACTGATTGAACAAAAGTCAAATAGAATACTAACTTGCAGGATGTCGCTCAGTCGATTGATTGAAGTCAACTACTAGGAATCTGAGTGAGGGGGAGTATCTGAATGAGGGGGAGTAGACTCCAAGTAATCAACGTACCTTACAACAAGTTGAGGGGGAGCCGACTAGAGCAGGAATCTATAAAACTGGAAGTAAAATGAATTAAGTTTTTTTTGTCATCATAAAAAATGAAGAGATTGTTAGATATATATTTTAATAATAGACAATAACTTAATTCTACTTGTAGAAAATCAATTCAAAAGAAGGATGTCACAAGAATTGGAAATATTCTAGCAGAAGATCTGAAAGCAAGAATCAAGGAGTCAAACGTTCAAGTCAAGATCCAAAGGCAAGAATCAAGGAGTAAAATTGATGTGACCGCGTGTTTATGGAAAACGGATACTTGATGCAACTATTTATGGAAGGCATAAATCAATTAGCAAAGAAGATCAATAAATCAGTATATAAGATCAATCAATCTACATAAAAGATCTACATAGAATATTCATCTCAACGGCTTGCAAGAAAAAGGAAATCAAGGAAGCAACAGAAGGAAAGTCCATTCTATTCTTGGAAGAAAATCATTGTGATTGATTATGAGAATTAAATCCCTTGGGTTTCCTTTCAATCATTACACTCTCATGTCGTGAAGGATGGAGACAACTCATTATATATATTCTACAGAAGATGCCAAGGAATGACATAATTTGATCGAACCAATTTCAATCTCTTTGTTCTACTTCAAACAAGCACTATAGACTGCCATAGATTTCTTGTGTAACTAGGAAGAGAAAAAAGAGAGAAAAGAAAACCAGTGAGGCATTGTAACGAGCATAGAGAGAAAAACAAATTGACAAAAGCTGTTGGTGTATAACAACATCAACCCATCTGTACTAATCCACTTCATACTTGAAAGAGAACACCCTTGCAACCCAAGGGGACTTGTAACGACCCGGCCGGTCGTTTCGAGAGTTGTGGCTCCGTTCTCCCATTCACTACTCTATTTGTGCTTTATAGCTGTTATATGAATTATCGGGTTAGTTAGTTCGGGTCTGGAGAGAATTCAGAGTGAAATGAGACACTTAGTCTCTTAAATGGAAAGTTTAAGTTGGAAAAGTCAACCGGATGTTGATCTATGTGTAAACGATCTCGAATTTGAATTTTGATGGTTCTGTTAGCTCCGTTGGGTGATTCTGGACTTAGGAGCGTGTCTGGATTGTGATTTGGAGGTCAGGAGTAGAATTAGTCTTGAAATGGCGAAAGTCGAATTTTTGGGAAGTTTGACCGAGGGGTTGACTTTTCGATATCGGAGTCGGATTCTAATTCCGGAAGTTGGAATAGGTTCATGGGGTCATTTGTGACTTGCGTGCAAAATTTGAGGTCAATCGGACGTGAATTGATAGGTTTCAGCGTCGTTTGTAGAATTTGGAAATTTCAAAGTTTATTAGGCTTGAATCCGTGTGTAATTCGTGTTTTTGAAGTTGTTTGAGGTGGTTTGAGAGTTTAAATAAGTTCGTATTGGGATATAAGGCTTATTGGTATGTTTGGTTGAGGTCCCGAGGGCCTCGGGTTGATTTCGGGTGGTTAACGGACCAAGGTTCGAAGTTGAGGAATTACTGAAGGTTTGCAACTACTGGTGTAATCGCATCTGTAGATTGGGGACCGCAGATGCGAGCTCGTAGAAGCGAGAAAAGGGACCGCAGAAGCGGCCAGGGATGCTTTGGTCAGAGGCCGCAGATGCGGCCATGCGCGCGCAGAAGCGGTTTGCGCAGAAGCAGACGTTAGGCGCAGATGCGGAGATTGGCGCAGGTGCGAGGGTTGTTCCGCACATGCGATTGGCGCAGAAGCGGGAAAGGAGAACACCTGCGAGACCGCAAAAGCGGCCAAGTTACCGTAGGTGCGGAAGGCCTGGGCAGAGTCTATAAATGCTAGACTTCGCGATTTTGGCTTCATTTCATCATTTTAAGCTCCGATTTTGGAGATTTTGAGAGGGCTTTTCAAGTGGAATTCTTGAGGTAAGTTCTTTTTGTTCATTTTTCTTCAATAATTATGTTTCCCCATTAATTTCCCACCTAGATGGTGTATTTTTGAGGTGTAAATTGGGGGTTTGAGTCTAGGGATTTGGAGAGTTGGTTTTGAGGATTTGAATGACCAACTGGTGTCGGATTTTGATGAATTTGGTATGGTTAGACTCATGAGTGAATGGACTTTCGTATTTTGTGACTTTTGTCGAATTTCGAGATGTGGGCCCGGGGGCCGGATTTGGACCGATTTTGGATTTTGGCTATAATTTCATATTTTTCTTGTGAAATTGATTCCTTTAGCCTATATTGATTGTATTGTACTGCTTGTGGCTAGATTCAGGACGTTTGGAGACTGATTTGAGGGATAAGGGCATTTTGGAGTAGAGTTTATCCCGGATTGAGGTAAGTAACACTTTCAAACTGGGTTTTGAGGGTTCGAAACCTCGAATTATGTGTTATGTGATTGGTATTGAGGTGACACACATGCCAAGTGATGGGCGTGCGGGCGTGCACCGTGAGAATTGTGACCTGGTTGACTCCATGGCACTGTATAGTGGTTCTACCTTGTTGGTATCCATGTTTTCATCATGTGATAAAGTAATTGAGTTGTCACTCATGCTAGATATCATGTTTATGCTTTATGCCGATACAATTGGGAACCATAGTGGTCGTTGCTTGCTGTTGTCTTACTGATTTCATTGATATTTTGTACTTAGTCATATTCATATCATATCTGAGTCTCTGTTGTTAATTATTGATACATCATATTATTGTTTTCGGGCTAGTATCATGACATTGTGAGCCCGTGAGAAAGAGACTAGAGAGATTGATAACTGAGTAAGGCCGAGGGCCTGATTATGAGTGACATTTATGGGATCGGGCTGCACGCCACAGCGGTTATATTGATTTATGATAGCGCTTGGGCTGAAGGAGCCCCTTCGGAGTCTGCACACCCCCCAAGTGAGCGCAGTTGATATTATTGAGGGATTGATCTTCCTTGGACATGGATCTTGTCCGAAGCATTTTATACCTGAAGATGGATCTTCTCCATGGGTTGGATTTTCCCTACTGGGTGACTGATGGTCAGTAATGTATATATTCCGGAATGGATCTTCCCTGGGCCGTTTGGGCCATATACAATACCGAGTGATTGAGCATTTGAGAGTGTGAGCACATGAAGCTGTCAGCATGGTGCATCATATACAATATGTGCATTGGCATGGTAGAAGTAGAGGAGTTATATTTTTCATATCATTCAGATTGATCCTTTTTACTGTTTTAAGATATCTATCGAACTTGAAAGCATGCCTACATTTCTGCACTGTTATTTTCTATATTGAGTTGTGCCGGTTGAGTTCGTTACTACTTTCAGCCCACAGTTTGGGTTTGCTACTTACTTAGTTGGTTGTACCCACGCTACACCCTGCACCTCATGTGCAGATCTAGGTACTTCCGGTTACGGCGGCTGCTGATTGAGGAGACAGGATCTCGGAGACTATCGAGGTAGTTGCATGGCATTCGCAGGCCTTGACTCTCCTTCATTATCTTTATCTGTACTTCAGTTTTTACTCCTTAGACATTGTAGTAGACTGTATTCTGACATAGATGCTCATGTACTCGGTGACACCTCGATTTTTGTGAGGGATTTATATTACGTTATGGTTTTATTTCGGGTTTTAAATGGTTTCTTAGATATTAACTGCTTCTGTTTTATTTTCAAATTTTTTATTTGGTGATCTGGTTGAGTAGTTGGCTTGCCTAGTTCCACGATAGGCACCATCACGACGGTTGATTTTGGGGTCGTGACAGGACTGAACGTAGGATTTATTCTGAATCTGAATCAGTATAAAAATATTCTGTTATTTACTTTTTGCAATTTATTTTTCTATATTCAATTTTCAAAAGCCTAGTCGACTAGAATGCAAGTTAGTCGACTACCTCGAAAAAAAATAAAAATAAATTACAATTCACTCCCCCTGTTGCACTTTCACTTAACCCTACGTAACTTGTGTTTGAACTTAACGATCCCAAAGATTTAGAACTATGCTCCATCAATGCAATTCTTTAAGAAATATGCTCTAACATGTCTTACTTGTAGTGTTAATAAAAAGGAAAAAAAATATGAGGTAAAATCACTTCCTTATAAAACTGTATTTTTCTGGAGAGAATAGAGTAGCCAATGCTCTTTTACTGATTACAATCAAAGATATGCGACTAGGTGACTCTACTCCAGCTTTAGAATTTTATGCAGCTTCTTTTATTTAGCGTATACCTCATCCGTTTCAATTAAGATAATGTAGTTTGACTTGACACAAAGTTTCAGGGTCCTAAAAGCTTAAGGGCAAAAACTTTATGGGGCCATAATATTTGTCTCGCTATAAAAGTTTCTCATTAATGGTAAAATAAAAATTTTAAAGTTAAGTTGTTTCTAAATATAGAAATGTGTCATTCCTTTTGAAACGGACTAATAAGAAAAGTGTGTCATTTAAATTGAAACGGAAAAAGTATTACTTATCAAAGCAATTAGCTAGCATCAAACATTAACAATTTTCTTTAATTTATTAAAGTACTTCATGAAAATTTAATCATTCTCCACAAAAACACATAAAAAGATGAAAACAATTCCATATTTACTCTATGCATGTCATCCGCTACTTCACCGGAGCATATCTCGAGATAGAAACAAATACATTGTCCTTAAGAAAACATAGTCTAAGTGGTAAGCTTCTATTTAGAGGCCGTTTCAGCGAACCAAATAGTTTTAACCAAAACCTGTATTTGTGTTAAGAAATATACATAAGTAAATTGCCTTTTTTAGACTTTGGAATGCATAAACTCAAGATTCTGGATCGGCTGCTGCTTTTACCCACATACATACTTTACCTTTGCCTGTGGCACCAGCAAGTGTTCCAACCATATAAGGATGAGCAGCCAAACGGTATGGAACAGTATGCATGTAATCACTTTGCAAAGTACGCACAACCTTCTTCTCAACAGTAGAAATGATATCGACTCCATTTTTGTCATCATCAATCTTCTTCTCAACAGTAGAAATGACATCGACTCCATTTTTGTCATCATTTTTGAGCTTTTCTTTTCTTTTGTGCTTCTGCTTTTCCTGAATCTTGCCAATGTAGACATATGAGTCATCCCAGCCCCAGATTCCTCTGTTCCAAAAGTGGATTAGATATTTTACAAGAAAATGGCTCTTTAAAAGTCGAACAAATGTAACACAGTTTTCTTGCGAATGAATTGTTCTTATATAGATCTAATGTCTCTGTACAAGTCTTCATGAGGTAATGGTCTAAAAAAACAATTTATGTTCATACCTTAATGTGGAAATGTATTCACCACTTAGGTTGTTGTGGTGTATCAGGAACTTCTCCTCATAGTTTTCTCCTCCAAATATACCAATAGTATTGTCCGAGCTGTGTTAAACATGAAATTACCAATATAATTACTGATCTAGGAGATACCAAACAATTGATAGAATAAAAAAAACAGACAGTCAAAGTATCTCAAGAAAATTAAGCAGAAGAACAAAATTGATAGAGTGGTTTCATTTTTTATACTATGAAGACCTTTTCCTCTTAAAATTTCCTACAAATACATCTTCACAAAAATATATATTTCTAAAAAACGTAACATTGGCAATATTCTTTTCATGCATTTTACTATCAAATGTTTGTTTTGAAAGTACTTATAGGATTTGAAGTAATTTCGATATCTGAATTCACTGAATTTTATTTCACTGAATTATCTAATCATATGACATCACTCGATTCTGTCAAAATCATTAAAGCATTTAATGTATGTAGGAATGAAAGGGGCTTCATTAGTAGCACAAACCTAGTTGTTGCAAGAAAACTCCCAAAAGGTGAAAAGTAGGCGGAATGAATTGGACCACCATGTCTAATAGTTGTCAATGATTTTGGTTGATCTCTGCTAATAATTCTCAAGTCCCACACAGAGAAAGTCCTGTCTGCTGAGCTTGTAACTACAATATTAGGATCATCTGGCTTGCAATGTATCGTATTGATTCTCTCTTCGTGCAATTTCCATAATGACGATAGTGTGCTTGCCCTTACATCAAATATTTTTAGCGCTCCAATTTCATCACCAAAATATAAACAGTTTATGTCCTCTACTCGATGACATATGGAATATATTGCATAAGTATCCTGATATACCTCTTCGAAAGCCTCCTTTTCAACATCCAGCAACATAATACGTTGATCATAACTTGAAGTAAATATCTGCAAGTATGTGTATAAGTAAAGTTGTTGAATGTCAGACTAATTAACTAATATGATCAATAACCATATTATAGACATGAAGATGATGTGATATATGAAATAGCTCATATACAGTACATGAATAGCTTTTCGTTTTCATTGTCAGTTCTCACATATTTGGGGTTCTAGTTAGATTATTGTTACAAGAGTCATCACAAATTTTTAAAGTCCAAAAAGGAAGAAATTTAAAGAGGAAAACAATATCGAACTTTAAAGGTTTTACACCAAGCATTACTATGAAATTAAAACAGAAATTAGCTATGAAATTCATCACTTTGATAATCCGTCATTAATAGGATTAACAACTGATTCTTTAGTTTAGCAACAAAATAGAAAATCAAAACAGAGTTATCACCTTCAACATGGAGAATGGCTCAATTACAATTCCAGATATTTTGGACTGGTGAGGTTGATACAGATAAATTCCATTGTCCCCGTTCTCCTCTTCAAAATCTACGTTCCATAGCCCCAAATAGCCAAGCTCATCGCCTACAAATATTACTTTCATATTCGCTGCGGGAAGAAACTTCACATCTGAAATGGCACCTTTCACCACTTGTGTTCTTCCGTTGGGGTTCAACTCTAACCTTTCCAGATCAACTTGCCGATCAGTAAGTGTTGTATCCAGTAGCGGATCATTTCTTCTCAAACTTCTTATTGTTTTAACCATACCATCGCACGAAAACTCCTCACAAGTAGAAGAATTTTTCGATAATTTCCTTGCGTCAATTTTATCAATGAGGCCATCACTCAATTCTGGTGGCATTCCTTGACTTCTACGAGATAAGCGGCGAATAAAACTTGTCGCTTCAACTTCATCTCTACAATTGAATTCATCATACACGTAAAATTAATCAGAACTGGAAAGTGGAAAATGATATGCATGTCTATCTTCTGGTTCGGGGTACTGAATAATTAAGAGTTTAATAGTACAACAATGTAAACAGTACATATTGATGTTAATTATATATTTTGGAGAAGGAAAGATATATATAGAACCTTTTGCTTCTTTGCCGCTTGGAAGCTGCTCTTTTGTTATCAGCCATTGCTAATGATTAAGAAAACACGAGAAAAGGTCACTCAACAAAGAAAGGAGAGGATTGTTTAGTATACGCAATCCATGATGGCTGCTCTCATTTCGTACGATTGGGAAGAAGGCTTAAAATTGTCTCTAGTGATAGACCATGAGTTCAACAGCCACCCAGTGTAATAGCCACTTATATCCTCGGAACCGTGCTCACCACTGCTCTAGGTACATGGCTCTTCTATATGCATTACTGAAAATCTACAATTAGATATAAAGGAAATGTTAACTAATTTACTTAGATTTTAAACACTTAACCAAGAGAGAGTTGTGAACCACATGAATCCATTTGCCATGATGGTGAACTTGAAGTCCTTTGAATGAAGTTACAAAGTCTAACGCCAAATAATCCACAGGTTCTCCATGCTTTGAACTATTTGAGCTTTGTAACTGACGCAACTTTGCTTTTACTTCTTGTATTTTCCATACATACTTTTTCATAAATTCAAATCATAGGATAAAGGAAACATCCATGACCAGAATATGAAATTGTGCTAATTTACTAATAACATGAAATAAGTTTCAACAGTAATCGAGTCTAACCTCATTAGAATTGTCATATCTCATCCCAAGGTTTACCATTTTTAGCAGATTCAATCTTCAAAATTAAGATATCCGTTCAACTTGCCATATCAGATCCTTATAAAAGACTTCTAGCCGTGATTGAGCCATTCAATAATTATGTTAAAAAATATTTCGCTAACAATAACTAAACAAACCTGGGCATCAAAATCTCATTGTGTCAAATGTTCACAACTAATCTGACATTCTTTTATCTCTTTCTATAGCTCCGCAATGTTTTCTTCAAGCAAAGAAATTTTGTGCTTAAGGATTTGCTCATCATACGTAGAAACTCAATATTATCAAATGTTTGATAGTAGTTAAAGACCAATACTTTAAAAACAAAATAAGGAATAGGAAAGGTTGGAAGAGTAATAATTGAGACTTTTAAGCTTTCCAAACTGCAGAATATAAAAGGCTAGAGCAATAATTGATCCTTCGAATCTATAGTAAGATAAATAGGAAGATAGGGGGAACAAAAGCCAAAGAATTAGATGAACGGTGAGTTTAAATAAGCTGGATCCATTAATAAACAACAAAATTAATTTTTTTGGAAATTGCTGGGCACAACATTCTTCCAATAATGTTCGCCTTTTAGGTTATCATTGGAATCTAAGCATTAATTGTTAAGCTATCGAAGAAACAGAAAAAGGAAAAAGAGAAGAGAATCAAGCAATTTACAAAGGCAGATCATTGAAAAGAACACAAATGGATTGCGTATAGTAAACAATCATGATTTATAATCCCAAAATCTTTTTCAAATTCTCATCAACACACAAAGAAGTTGTTTACCTGTAAAACGATACAATTGAATTTATACATAATTTTTAGACAAGTGAATTAATTTGATCCTCACATAATAAATTATATAAATATACAATACCTAGCTTTGAAATGGAGACGAAATAGCAAAACCAATAGTTTAGAGAACAGGGCTTCCGGGCACAATAATGAAATCAAAAAGCAAGAAGATAAGATTATATTAACCTTTGAATAGAGTACAATGTATATTTGCCAGAAAATTTGTGTCCTATACAATGATAATAGAGCTCACTATTCATAGCTGTACCTAGGGAATAAGGTCCTAGGATCAAGTCCGTCAATTATGAGGGCCATTGAAGAATGTGTAACAGCGGGCATGAATGCCATATTCTTTGTAACGGGCAGTGTACTTAATGCTGTAGAATATTTTTCATTAAATGCTCTCAGGTGACAGACATTTATTTCATCTTTATGAGTGTCATTCTTTCTGGTAACAAATGGAATAGTTGTCTTCGGTTTCAGCTATCCTCTGCCTTCGGCTCCATGTGTCACTTCCGTATGCGATCATTTAATATAATATATTTTACCTATACAAATAGTCCTCCTGCTTTCCGGTGGCATAACTTTGTGTCACCAGGAAGTTAGTAGAAACATTCTTTTTGGCGGAAAATTTACTAACCCCTCTGAAATTTTTTGACGGTTGATTAGACGCACGTCTCTCTGCATTTAATGCCCCGAACACGCGTCATCCCACGATTCAGCATAACGTTTGCCGGCTATCGATGTAATTATGGCCACGCGTTTAGCCGCCTAAACCTTTACTTATACACATCAACCTCCTTCATTCTCACTTCATAATTCTTCAAACTGTCTCAAATTCTCTTCATTCAACTCGTACTCTGTTCTTCAATCTTTTTTTAATTTTCTTCATAAGAGAAAATCTTTTCATTCTTCTTTAACATAAAATGGCTTCTTCTTCTAAAAACCTTAATTTATCAAAGAACAAAGGCAAAGCCGATGAGGCTTCTCCTCCTACAGTGAGTACCATCATTCCCAGAAGTCTTGTCACAGCTAAAGACTTTAAAGAGAAAATTTCTTCTACTAACCCTCGTATATGGGCCGTTGGTAGATACCCTTCTTCCATCCGTCCTTCCAGAATTCCAGTTGTGAAGGAAGATTGTCGTTGCTAGGATTTAGACATTATCGCTCCTGATCTGGCGGAGTGGGCAACCTTACCCAAGAAGGGATTTACGTATTTCTATACGTATCCCTTCACTTTGGGGTGTTTTCTCTGAGTGGAGAGCTTGACTCTGTCATTGTTGAGTTCTGCCTCCGCTACTAGGTACTTTTGGCACAAGTAAGCCCTTCCGTGTGGAGGAAGATTGCTTGTCTTCAGCGCCTGTGTCAAGAAACGGGAGAGGAGCTATCCTAGCTCACATGATGAACCTATATCCCCCCAAGATCTTCCACAAGAGAATGGTAAATTTCAGCAAACATGGCCACCATGCTCTACTATCTAGCATGAATGATGACAACAACTGTGGGTAGATGGAACAGTTCATTGCAGTTGCCACCAATGATATCATTCTGGCAACGACTTCATCCTTTCTGCAATCATGGAACTGCACCCGTAAGTTCCTTATTTAATCGTTCGTTCATTAGAGATCAACTCATATCAATATCAACCCTCCTTCTATCGCCTGTCTCAGCAACTCGATGGGTACCCCCTAGGGTTGAAGGGTTGGACCAGTGGGTCTAGAAAATCTTGGACGTCACTATGCCCGAAACTCGTACGCAGAAAGAACTGGACCTTAAATACGATTGGAAGGCCAAAAATCATGGTAACTCAGACTCGTCACGTCTTTTGCTTTTTGTGTGAGGAAATTGATTAATACTTTCTCTCTTTGCTGAATTCAAGCCTACCATAGGGCTCAATTATCGTCTCCAAGGAGGACGTTTTGGTTGATTATGCTGATACGACGAGGTTGCTTCAGGAGGTGTTTACTCGAACAGGCGTCACCGGGCCTACTTCGGGTGCTAGTGCTTCTTCTTGGAATCCCCGTCCGAAGAACAAGTAACAAAAAAGATGGCGTTCATCTGCGGTCGGGGGAAAGAATAAGAGGGCAAATAATGACGCCCCAAGTCATCTTCGGAAGTCGTGGTAACGTCCGCTCGGGCCGGCCATAGATACCGTAATGATAGACGATGATGGAGAAGCCATCGAGGAGGGTGTTTCTCTACACAAAAGACGATGACCTTTCTCGAGTGAACAAACTGCTCAATATGTTGAGTTAGTTACACCAGCAGATGATGATGCCTTGGCGCTCTGGGGGAGTTTGAGATGGTGGAAAATGCCAACTCCCGTTTTCGGATCCCAATCGCTGCGCCCGGTATTGTGGGGCTGAGTACGGGGTCCCTTCCATCTTTGGTTGACGAGCAACCAACTACCAGCATTGCGTTTGCTGCAACTGCTTCTCACCCTTCAAAGCCACCAGCTTCATCTCCTTCTTCACCAACCCTTCCACCAACAACTGCTACATCATCTCCATCGACCGCATCTGTCTGAAAAGAGGATGTTCCACTCCCCCCAGTCCCCAGTTCATGGGAATTTGGGACAAAATTATGCCGCCCCCTCAGAATACCCGCAAGGGAGGAAGAGCGGTGCTCTCCCAGTCTCTTCCGAATGCAATCTGCTATCCCGGCCGTTGGAACTTGCTAACTATCTAAAGCCTTTTGCTTCAAAAAAAGATAGGGAAAAGATACAAGCTTTCTCGGGTGAGTGCTTGTTGAACAATGTCATGCACAATACCGCAGCGGTATGTACTTCATTTCCTTTGTCATTTCTTCTATATTTGATTTAGTAGTATTTTGAGTTTGTCTTTCTTGTTTCGCAGGTCAATTTTCTTGCTTCCGAGGGCCTCCAAAGGTTGATTCGGGAAAAGGAGGAACTTACCTCTGAGCGGGATCAACCTTTGGCCGAGTAGGACCAAACTGCTGCTCGCCTCTCAGAATTGGAAGCTAAAGTTGTTGAGGCTGTTGTGTTGGAGTCTAGTTTATAGCAAACCGAGCAAGAAGTAGAGACCCTTAGCCAAGATATCGCCCCGCTGAGGATTCAATTTGAAGAGGCTAGGGCCAAACATGCTAAAGTTCATAGTGTCGTTCTTGCTGTATTCGATCGCGAGGCTGGCTCAACCGAAAGATTAACTAATTTGGAGGCAACCTTGAACTCCAAAACTGAAGAGCTTGCTGCTGCCGAGGTGAAACATTCCCAACTGGAGGAGAAGTATAAGAGTAGCATTGAGCATAACAGACTTTTCAGCTCTACTGTCCCCATTCTCATTGTTAGCCTCCGGTACGTTAGATCCGCAGGGGAAAATCTTTTTGTCGAGGTTGACCAACTTAAAGTAGAAGTAAAGCACCGAGCGGCTTCCCTCGTTGTTGAAAAACATATGTTATGTACAACATAAGGAGAAAAACCTTGGAAGAGTCTAAAGCAGGTACCATCGACATAAGCTCGTGAGCTGGAATCAGCTACTAAAATAGGTCTTCCGGCCAGACCTGATGCTTCCGGTTCTTCTGGTTCCGATTTCAAATCCTTAGGAACTGAAGATAAACCATAAGGCAAAGATGTTGAAGGCCAAAATGATAAAGGTCAAGATATCAAGCCAGCAGCGGATCTACCCACTTCCCCTGGGGTCGCGGATGCTTTTTTTTTCTCCAGGTTCCGGAGATGCAGTAGCTTAGCTTTTCATTTCATTTCCCAACTTTTGTACTTGTGCCGTTTTGGCACATTTATTGTAAATAAAAACACATTTTGCTCAAGTATTACATGAATCTTTCTGCGTTCTTTTGTTTGAACATTTATGCAATTTTAATCTTTGCATTCTTTCTTGCTTAAGTGTTTTGCGCAAGTTTTACTGTTTGCGTCTGACTATGCAAAGCTTTGGGTGTATTTTCCTCGGAAGATTTGGATTTCAGGCACAAGTTCTTCCGAAATCAACCATTTATCATGAAGGTTTTTATAAGAGAGGGCCCTCTTATGTTTATGGTTCTCATGAAGAGGACGTCTCCTATTTATTACAACACTAGCATTTGAAGTACTTATTTAACTTTCAAATGACAAAATCAATTCATCATTCAGACAAGAAAAAAGATAGAATAAAAGGACTTTACTTTATTCCTTCCACTTTCAAAAAGTACATAAGCATTCGTTATGCTAAAAAGAAATTTCCATTTCTTGTGGCTAACTTGCACAACTTGTTTCTACGGGACTGGCCGTGCAGTCCCCGGTCTCGATGACACAACTATGTTCCAGGTTTTTATATTCCGGTCGATATGGAATCATTGGTGTCGTATCCTTGTATCATTCACCCTAGTGTTTGAATGTGAAGAATGTGAATTTGAACACTGGAAGTTTTGCACCTTCGAGGATTCCACTAATGAATTGCTAGATAATCTTCAGCTCGGTAACAAACTTCACTTCCCCTTAATAATTTATGCTATCGATCCAAAGACTATCTAACAATCCCCAAGCGTCTTGCACTTGTGAACGGTCGGATAACCTTTGTTCGATAGCAAACTTAACTTCCCAGTAGGAACTTTGCTACTGAGCAAAAGATTATCTAACCGTTCACGTGGTTCTTTGCTTGTGTGCCTTGTTATTAGAAGGTCTTATTGTTGCTATTGAAACTTTTCTTCGTAGTATTCTTTTCGTTTCTGCCTCGTTAAAAAACTTGCTAGAAAAATCCAATTGGGACAAAAACTTGACGAAGGGAAAAAAGTGCAGCACATACTTTCATTATAGGTGATGTTCATCAACAATAATATCACTTGTGGTGTGCCGCATTCCAGTTGCTTGGCAACTTTTCTCCATCTTGATTCTTCAACTCATATGAACCTTTCCTGGTGATAGTTGAAACCCGGTTGGGACCTTCCCATATTGGACCTAGCTTTCCCGCATTGAGTTCTTGGTGTTCTGAGTCACTTTCCTTAGAACCAAGTCTCCCATTTTGAAATAATGGAGGTTGGCTCTTCGATTATAATATCTTTCTATTATCTGCTTTTGAGCTTCCATCCTTATATGAGCCAAGTCCCTGCACTCACCGAGTGACTCCAAATTGACTGACATTGCTTCATTGTTTGATTCTTTATTTGCCTGGAAATATCTCAAGGTAGGCTCCCCTACTTCCACCGGGATCAAGGCTTCTGCTTCGTACACAAGGGAGAAAGGAGTCTCTTCTGTGCTTGATTTGGCCGTTGTTCGGTACGCCCATAACACTCCAGGCAGTTCCTCGAGCCATTTACCTTTAGTTGCTTCCAATCTCTTTTTGAGATTTTGTATAATCACTTTGTTTGTTGATTTCGCTTGACCATTTATGCTCGGATGATAGGGCGAAGATGTGATCCTTTTGATTTTCATGTCTTCAAGGAACTTTTTGACCTTTGCGCCTATAAACTGTGGCCCGTTATCGCAGACTATCTCTTTTGGTATTCCAAAATTTCAATTTATGTTCTCCCACAAGATATACACTAATTCACGTTTAACTTGGAAACTGGAGGAATAAATATATAGAATATCTGAAGACCGGAAAATTTCCCTCGGATACAAAAGAATCCAGGGCCCTGCGTACAAAGGTAGCCCGGTTTAGCCTGTCCGAAGAAGGAACCATGTTCAAAAGAACATTCAATGGCCCACCCGCGGTGTGTCTAGGACAAGGGGATACCGAGTACGTTTTGAGAGAAATCCACGAAAGCACCTATAAAAATCATTCTGGCGCCGAATCATTGGTTCGGAAAGTGATCAGAGCCGGCTACTACTAGATCGATATGGAAAAGGACGCGAAGGAGTTCGTACAAAAATGTGATGAATTTCAAAGTCACTCTCCGATGGTCGTTCATGAACTAGGGAATGGATATCGTTGGCCTCCCTCCATGGTTAGCCGGTAAGGCTCAATTTATATTGTTTATGACTGATTATTTTTCTAAGTGGGTGGAAGCCCAGGCATACTAAAAGGTCAGGGAGAAAGAAGTCATCGATTTCATTTGGGACCACATCATATGCCGGTTCGGAATATCGGTCGAGATCGTATACGACAACGGAAAACAATTCATCGGCAGCAAGGTAAGCAAAATTCTCGAAGATCATAAGATCAAAAGGATCCTATCAACACCATACCACCCCAATGGGAACGGACAAGCAGAATCGAACAACAAAACCATACTCCAAAACCTCAAAAAAAGGTTGACCGACGCCAAAGGAAAATGGAGGGAAATTCTACCCGAAATTCTATGGGCATACCGTACGACCTCGAAGTCTAGTACCGGGGCCACTCTGTTCTCACTGGTTTATGGAGCCGAAGCTCTAATACTGATCGAAGTTGGAGAACCGAGTCTCAGGTTCCGATATGCAACTGAGGAATCAAACGATGAGGCTATGAATACGAGCCAAGATCTATTAGATGAAAGGCGTGAAGTAGCCCTTCTTCGGTTGGCTGCCCAAAAATAGCGGATCTAGAGATATTATAATCAAAGGGACAACCTTCGATATTTCAATATCGGGGACTTGGTGTTGAGGAACGTCATGCTAAATACCCGAAACCCGAACGAAGGGAAATTGGGACCAAACTGGGAAGGCCCTTATCAAATTATCGAGATCACCGGTAAAGGATCGTACAAAGTCGGAACACTGAATGGTGAGCAACTACCGAACAATTGGAACATAGCTCACTTAAAGCGACACTAATGCTAAGGTATGACCCCGTTCATTTCTTTTATTTTGAACTAACACTTGCAGGTAACAAACAAGGACCGATAGAATTTTTAGGCCTAAAAGCATGCGTTGCACTCTTTTTCCCTTGAACCGATTTTGTCCCAAATGGGTTTTACGGCAAGGTTTTTAACGAGGCAACAGTAAATCATGCTAACTTAGAATTGAAGGCCGGTTACGAATCGGTGTTGAAGAACACAATAGCAGTATTCGAGGTTTCTCTATGACCGGCCTCCAACACTAGGGGGCATCACCCTCGTATAACGACTTCAGCAGGGAAAGAAACATTATGATTGAATGGTCTCGACTCGATCGATAGGATTTACTATAAGGGCCAAACGGTCAAATGAACCGTGCCCGCATAGACTGCTCGAGCCCTGACACAAAGTTTGTACACATGTGTAACTATTACGCACAAGAATAAAAAGAAGTTTCTACCTTGAGAATAAATATTTTATATATCTCTCTTTTTCTTTCCTCTTAAGGAATTTCCTACATCCGATCCCCTAAAGGTATCGAGCCCAAGGGACGCCTTTATCCGAATTTAAACAATCACTCCCAATTGGGGAATGCCGTCCAAAAACAAACTCGGATGGCTCGGGCTGAGGGAGACCGGGGGCACAAGACCTATTAGGCAGCACCCGAACCTTAAAGGCTACGGCCATCCCCATTTGGGGACTGTTATATTAGGCCAAGCCCGGATAACTCAAGGTGACAAGCCCACTAGGCAACACCCAAACTAAAAAGGCTATGGCCATATTAAAATGGCTCGGAGACGTCCGTGACCCGTAGTAAAAAACAAGGCCTTGAAAACATTTCTAAACCAGTTCTAAAGGCTACCCTCGATAGACTATAATAATTATTTTTATTATAAGTACTTTGTGGAAAATTTCTAGTCATACTGAATGCCCATGATGCCTTAGACAAAATAATGTCAAAGGCAAGGTATGTTCGAACCTCCGAACATGACCTAACTAGTTCATGCTAAGGCATTTCGATCTTTGCAAACATAAAGAATAAAGCAAAGGGAAACAAAACTCGTAAATTTTCGAAGGGAAAAACAAGCCTTATATTATATATACAGTCTTTACAAAGGACAAATGGCCTTAACAAAAAGTGCACAAGTACGAAAAAAGCAAAAATATCTACAAAGGCATCTAAATAGCTTGGTCTTCTTCACCCCCGGATCCATCACAACCCTCAGAGTCTTCTTCTTCTTCCTCGGGGTAAGCCAACTTCTTGGCCTAGGCCTCGAGCCCCTTAGCGATTTTGATCTCAGCCGATAGATCAAAACCTCGAGCATGAATCTCCTCGAGGGCCTCTCTTCATGGCTGTCACTTCTCATATTCAACGATGTCTTTCAAGCGGTCATAGGTCACCTCAACATCGGCCTTGTATTGGGCCACCATCTCACCGGCATCGGTTTTAACAACTACGGTCACTGACTTGGCCGTTTCAAGTTCCTTGGCCATAAATTTTCGATCAAAGGCAGCGAAACTTAGCCGAGACTGGAGCTCTTCAACCTTTTTGGCATGTACCTCGGCCCTTTCCTTTGCTGCTCGAAGCTGGACCTTGGCCGAAGACAGCTGTGCCTGAGCAGTATCTTTTTTCGAGGCCAGACGGTCCATCCTACCTCTACATTCGTCGGTCTCGGCCTTGACAGCGTCCATCTCAACTCGAAATTGGGTGACCTGGTCGATTTTCTGTTGGACCTGCGGTTTCCGATCATTAGTCACTGATTCTAGCTCATCAAACTAACCTCAAATATTTTTACCTACTCGACCAGATCGGCATGCTCCTTCCGAGCCACCTCGAGTTCAGCTTGAAGGCTCTTAGCCTCCCCTTCACGCTGCTCACTGAGAAGTTTGTAAGAATATCTCTTCTTAGTGAGCCCTCGAACCTAGACCTCAAGCTATTTCAGCTCATCCCGGTATCGGAGAAAAGTCTCATGATGAAGCACCGAGACCTACAAGCATAAAGAGAAATGTTAGAGTTATATGTAATAGCCTAAGTACAAATTGAAAACCATTGAGGAATATCTAAAGTTACCCGGTTTAACGCCTATTGTGCTTCATTGAACAAACAGGGTGCATCCACCTCATTCATCTTGGCCTGATCATCCTCGATCACCATACACCGAAGATAACTAGCCACCCCTACGGGGCGGAGAGGACCCGGGCATCATACGGAAGGGAGATAGTGATAAATCGCTTCCGGCCAGGATTCATACTCGGGGCAGGGAATTGATTGATCAGTTTGGGGCTCGAGGAAGGTCCGCTTGCTCCCGAAGATGGGTTCTTCCTCGGTATCTCTAAATCACCCAACCCGGTGACGTCCTCCGTGGCCGTAGAGTCCACTCCCTCGAAAAAGCAGCAGAAGGGGTCGTCCGCTCCGAGGACCCCCCCCTCCCCCCTCCCGGGACGATCCTTCACCGTCTGTGCCTCGTTGTACATGGACTCAGTGAACGAAGGTGACTCGGTGATTTCTATCACACCAAGTGCTTCCTTCGGTGCATTGCCCACATCCCGGGAAGCTTCGGTCTCGACCTCCTCCTCGACCTCCCTAACTTGATAAAGATTGGCATCGTCTCCCTCTGGTTTGAAGGCCCCTTTCCCTTCGAATCGTGATGAAACTCGTGCCACCAGGGTTAAAAATGAAAACAAAAGATTTCTTCAAGTTTATTTAGTTTCAAACCAAACACAAGTTTGAGATTATATATCGTATATCCCATTTTTAATCCAACCAACCAAACAAAACTCTAGTACTAAATATTGCAGGGATTAATCCCAGGATTATAATCACATGATATATAACTCTTTCCACGAACCAAATGACCCCTCAAGGTTTTAATCTAACATGTAAGAACATAGCACGAGATGTGCGCCTTAGGAGCACATTAAACCCAGACAAAAGTCCGATATTTAAGTAGAGAAATATTAAGGAGTACGCTTATGATCCACTAAATTCTGATTTGAGCGTCACTGACCCTCCGGTGATTTTTCAATTATCCAAAAGGAAAAAAAATATCATATTTTGTTAGGAGATGAATCCAATCATTTTTTTTTTGGTTAATTAAGAAGATAAATAAAAGTAAAACTAAAAGGTATTGCAAATTAAAGCAAGAGAGGAGCGTTTAAATGAGAGCATATTGTATTTTCTCATTTATTCTATAACTTATTAATTTTAAATTTTATTTCTGCTATTTTCATCATCACTATTTATTCAGCGATACCATTGTACTCCCTCCGTCTCATATTATCTGTCGTACTTTCTAAAAATAATTGTTTCAAATTATTTGTCATTTTAGAAATTCAAGCCAAAATAAATTATATTTTTCCTATTTTACCCTTAATAATAATTGTTCAATGAAGAGAGACTATACCTTATGACATAAATAAGGATAATAGTCAAACTGTCCTTCTAGTTAGTGTTTATTAAGGGACGTGTAAAAAAGAAACACGATAGATAATTTAAGATAGATGGAGTATGAATGAACTGATTGCATACATTAATGATAAGAATCAAAATAAAACAACGTAGAATTGTTAAATATGCTGCAAACCATGTATCATTAATTGAAAGAATTAAAGAGTCGTTAGTAGGGAGTCTCCATGCTCATAATTCATGTGTTTCATCTAGTTACAAGTACTTTTGTTTTGACGAAAAGAAACTACCATTAAATTTTTAATTAGTTTTAGTTTGGAAAAAGAAAACTACTTCTCTCCACTGGCCTACCCAATTACCAAAAACATGAATTGATTAACGTTTAGTCGACCAAATTAAAGCCCACTATTTAAGTATAGTGCTCCCTATGAACTAAATCAAACTAATTAATTGTGATTTTGCTATGATTAAAGGAAACTCATTAGAGTTCAGTTTTAATTTTGAAATACATTATTATTTTACTTTTTAAAATGAAACGCTAAGACGAAGGGAAAGAAAAGGAAAAAGGATTCTGCTAATCGGCCACACAAATGTGGCCCGAACGTGGCCACACGGGTGAAATTATATCAACGACGTCGTTCTTATTTGGCCCTACAATTTTCCCTCCAAAACATAATATTAAATATGGAGAGCTTCTTCCTATTCCCAAGCATTGAGCAGCGTAAAATCATCCATTATTACATATGGAGGAAGCTGAAAAGTCTTTACATCATATTGTATTTTATGTGTATAACAAATTATTGTATTTAAAAAAATATACGGTATACGATTTAGTAGGAGGAAGAAAATTTGAATTCACCAGATTTAGTAGTGTCAATACTTCCTCCTCTTCAAACCAAGTCAAAGTGGACACTTCCTCCTTATCTAAAAATGGATTCAAAGTAAGAAAATTTGGCTGTGCAAGAAAATATGAATCCAATGAACATAACACAAATACAACAACCATGAATATGAACCAAGATAATAGGTTTGATCTAGTTGTACAGATCTTAGGGATGACATCAGATGACAGTTTGTTGAATGAATACGAATGGGTCGATGTTGATTCTCACAGCAGTTTCAACAATGTTGTGTACTTAGATGATGATGATGAAGAACCAGATGGAGAATATTATGGAGAAGCTAACGATGATGAGGAGCAGTTTTTAGGAAATGAGTTAGAGTTATATGATGTTGATCAGGAAATGGAGAATGATTTCAATGAAGAGGATGTGATTGTAGGTCCAATCTCCGGAATGCGATATAGAGAAAATAATTTTTTGTTTGCATTCTACAAAGAACATGCACGATTGAAAGGATTCTCCTTTGTCAAAAGAAATTCCAACAAGAAGGGTGGTGACACTGCCAAGTACATAACTTACTATTATGATAGGGCTACGATTTGCAAAACTAAGTTTACCACCAAGAGTAACAATTGTAAAGTTAGGCTCGTTGTTGTTTTGGATGATTCTGGTTATTGGCGCGTCTCTAAGTTCATTCACGATCAAAATCATGATTTGCTCCCTTCCATATCGCGCCTGATGGCTAGACATAGGTCCGTTTGTGATTCTTTGAAGAGGTATCTTGTAGCTCACGATCGATCTGGCATTAGACCTTCCAAGAATATTAGACTTGCTGAGGTTCAACGTGGTGGAACGCAAAATTTGGGTTCCACTCCAAATGATTGTAGAAATTTTTATTTTAAAGAGTAGGAATTTTGAAATGTAAGAAGGAGACGCACAATCATTGCTCGACTTTTTTCATGAAATGCATGTAAAGGATAGAGAGTTTTTCTATTCAATAGACGTTGATAATGTTGGTAGGATAAGAAATGTGGTATGGGTGCATTCATACTGTAAAGGCGGCGTATGAGCAATTCCGTGATGCGATATGTTTTGATACGACGTACCTTGTGAATTGATATAATAAGCCATGTGCTACATTTGTTGGCATCAAGCACCATAGACAACCCATCTTACTGGGATGTGCTCTCATGTCTCATGAAGATATCAATAGGTACAAATTAGTTTTTAGAACTGGGCTTGAGGCCATAGGAAATGTTCATCCAGATGCTATCATAACTGACCAGTGTCGGAGCATTAAGACAACCATTGCTGAAGTGATGCCACATACAATACATAGGTATTGTATTTGGCATATATTTTTAAAGTTGCATCTTTACTTAAGTTGTGTTCGTCCTTCTAAAATTGCACGTGGAGAATTTGAATCCATGGTCCTTGATAGCATTACTGTTGAAGTTTTTGAGAAAAAATGGACAGAATATATTGCAAAGTATAATTTGCATACAAAGAATTGGTTCAACAAGCTTTACTATGAGAAGGAAAAATAGGTTTCTGTGTATATTGATGTGTATTATTGGGCTGATATGCTATCTACGCAAAGAAGTGAGGGGATGCATGCGTTCTTTGATGGATATATCACTTGTCAGAGCACTCTTAGGATATTTGTTCACCAGTATGAGTTAGCTATAAGAGCTAAGCATGAGAAAGAGTTGGAAGCAAAATACAGGTCAAAGGACTTTCAAATTATGTGTGAGTCATTGTTCAAGTGGGAGGAGCAGGCAATTCAATATTATACGCATACAATGTATGAATGTTTCAAGACACAGCTAAGGAAATTGTATCATTGTCAAGCCAGCAGCCCCGACGATCATCAAGTTGTCCCCGGTGTTGAGAAATTCATCGTTAGTGATTATTCAGTTGTACAAAAAAATGGTGGAAATCCAGTAGAGTACGTTGTTGAATATACACCTATCCGCAATTATTTTAGTTGCAGCTGCAAATAGTTCGAGTCTAGAGGGATACTTTGCTGCCATATACTCAAGATCTTGTCGCACAAGAAGATTGATAAAATTGATGAAAGGTATTTACTGACAAGGTGGAGAAGCGATGTTATTCGACCACCCTTGAATCGGTTCCATCAAGTTGGTTACCCAAACACGACTCCTGAGTACAAGAAATACAGGAGCATATTGAAGTATTTTGACATGGCTTGTGATATAACACTGGGCACCAACGTGAAGGTTCAATATGTTAAGCATAATTTGAAGATGATGGTGCATGATCTTCAAAACTGGGACAATGAAATGATCATGCTAAACCCCAACCAGGATGACTCAGATGAAACTGAAGGCACAACTCTACGAGATCCCCAATACACTCGTTCACATGAGAGGCCACGTTTGAATCGATATAGAGGAAGAATTGAATACTACTTTAAATGTTCACAGCCGCGTGGTGTATTTGGAGCTAGTAATGGCGGAAGAACTAGTGTTAGAGGGGGTGGCAGGGGGTGGTGGCAGGATTGGTAGCAGTGGTAGTGGCAATCGTGGTGGTAGAAGTGGTGGGCGCAGGAGTAGGGGTAATGGGCAAGGCAGAGGTACAAATATTGAGTGTCACGACCCAAAATCCATTAAAGGTCGTGATGGCGCCGGACACCGCTGTCAGGCAAGACAAAAACAAAATACTTAATTTGGTTCTCATTTTAATATTTTTGAAATCATATTTTCTTTAATTAAATAGTAAAAGACGGAATTTACAGAGTAAATAATAATATTTTTAACAATTTCAATACAGGACAACCCAAATAACCCCAAAACCCGGTGTCACAAGTGCATGAGCCTCAACTAAGAATGTAAAATAAAATACAACATCTGTCCGGAATACAAATTCGGACAGGAGAAATATAAATACTATGAAGGAGACTCTATTGGCTGCGGACTCTGTCACGACCCAATTTCACCTATAGGTCATGATGGCGCCCAACACTACAGCTAGGCAAGCCAACTAATAAGTCAAACGTACATTGGTTAAACTTTTATTCAAAAAATAATAATAAAATACCAATTTCTACCAATGTGTGTGCCAAGACCCGGTGTCACAAGTGCATGAGCATCTAGTAGATTATACAAAACTCCAAATACTGTCTGAAATGAAATAGACAGAATATAAATATAAGAAGAGACACTGGTAGCTGCAGAACGGCTCAGAAAGGCAGCTCACCACTATGCCTCGGGATGACGTGGGTATGTGATGATAGGTCCTCCACTAGTACCTGTCCCAGATCCTGCACAAAAAGTGCAGCAAGTGTAGTATGAGTACGTAAACAACGTGTACCCAGTAAGTATCAAGCCTAATCTCGAAGTGGTAGAGACGAGATGGCCGACTTTGACACTCACTATGGGTCAATAATAATAATTGAAATAAAACTAGGACTTTTAAATCAGCATGATTTGCAGAATTTACAATAATTTATTTAATCAGCGGAAATAATCAAATTCCTTCCAATGTAACAATTCTCAATATATTAATTAAATTCCTTCAATTCAAATAAATTCCAATTTATCAATTAAATCTCATTTACAGGAGTAACAATTAATTCCTAAACAAGCAAGAATAATAATTCATTAAATTCCAAGGATTTTCTAATTTATTAATTAACTTCACAAGCTGAAATAAATTATTAAAGTATTGTGTAATTATTATTATTAAGCACGATTTCTGCCGAGGACGTACGACCCGATCCAGAGTGTCGTGTACACTGCCGAGGGACGTGCGGCGCGATCCATAGATGCATCTATCCTGCCGAGGCGTTCGGCCCGCTCCACAAGAAAGGAGGACATTTTCTTATGTGCCTCCGGAAGGAGAGTATATTCATTATAAGATAAATTTGGGGGGAGAATAATTTCTTTTAACAATTAATTGATTTAAATAGAAATCAAGCTTATGAGATTTCCATCCTTTAATATCTTTATCTAACAATTCACAATATATTCATATAGATATCAATTAATATAAATAAATCAAAGAATACAATTTACACAAGTAAGGCATGCTTTGAGTCCTAAACTACCCGGACTTTAGCATTAATAGTAGCTACGCACGGACTCTCATCACCACGTGCGTACGTAGCCCCTCCACAATTAGCAATAATTATTTAATTTTAATCACCTATGAGGTAATTTTTCCCTCACAAGATTAGACAAGAGACTTACCTCGTCTTGCTCCAATTTAATCCACAATTTTGCCTTTTCCACGATTATCCAACTCTGTCTGGCTCGAATCTAGCCAAAATAATTCGATAAAATCATTAAAAATTATAGGAAATAAATTATATGAGGAAATACTACATTTTTAATAAAAATCCCGAAATTAATTAAAATTTTGCTAGCGGGGCCCACATCTCGGAATCCGGCGAAAGTTATGAAATCCGACAACCCATTCAATTACGAATCCAACCATACCAGTTTCACTCAAATCCGACTCTGAATCGATACCGAAACCTCAAAATTTCGTTTCTATGAGATTTCTAAACTTTTCCAAATCTCAAATCTCAAAACACTAATTAAATTGTGAAAAACAATGATACACTTGTATATGTAGACCAAATCCGAGTTAGAATCACTTACCCCAATGTTTTCCACTTGAAAATCTGCCAAAAGTCGTCTCTGCTCAAGCTCAAGTTCGTCAAAAATGGCAAAGGGGACGAATGCCCTCTTTTTATAAAACTGCCCAGCAGCCTTCGGAACTGGTCCTCGAACTGGGGACTCGATCGCGGTATCGAACATGTGCCTTCGATCAGGGCATCGAAGTTGTGCCTTCGATCAGGGCATCGATCTTGGGCCTCGATCCTAGCCCTCGAGCCATACCTTCGATCATGCCCTCGAGCCTTGCCTTCGATCGCTGCTTGGATCACAGGCTCGAGCCTGGACCTCGGTCATGGCCTCGATGAGGGTATCGACGTTGGGACTTCGATCATAGCCTCAATCATGGCATCGAGCTTGAGCCTTCGATCGTGACCCTCGATCTTGGGTCTCGATCCTGGCCCTTGAGTTGGACCTTCGATCATGGCTTCGATACTCTAGCTCGAGCCTATACCTCGTCAACCCTGGGCTCGATATCTGGCTCGGTATCTGGGCTCGATCACAGCCCAAAATGTCCAACAGAAGAGGAAAAATTGCAGTAGCTTTTTAACTCAAAATTTTGATCCGTTAACCATCCGAAACTCACCCGAGGCCCTCGGGACCTCAACCAAATATACCAACAAGTCCTAAAACATCATACAAACTTAGTCGAACCTCTAAATCACATCAAACAACGCTAAAACCATGAATCATACCCCAATTCAAGCTTAATGAAACTAAGAGTTTTCAACTTCTACATTCAATGTTGGAACCTATCAAATCAACTCCAATTGACCTCAAATTTTACACACAAGTCATAATTTACATAACGGAGCTATGAAAATTTTCAGAACTGGATTTCGACTCCGGTATCAAAAAGTCAACTCATCGGTCAAACTTCCAAACTTTAAATTCATATTTTAGCCATTTCAAGCCTAAATTCACTACGGACTTCCAAATAAAATTCCGATCATACTCCTAAGTCCCAAATCACCATACGGAGCTGTTGGAATCATCAAAATTCTACTCCGGGGTCGTTTTCTAAAAATGTTGACCGAAGTCAAACTTAGCACTTTAATGCCAACTTAAGGAACCAAATATTCCGGTTTCACCCCAAACACTTCCAAATCCCGAACCAACCATTCCCGCAGGTCATAAATCATTATAAGCACGTACGGGAAGTTTTATTTTTGGGAACGGGGTTCTAAAAGTTAAAATGACCGGTTGGGTCATTACATTCTCCACCTCTTAAACAAACGTTTGTCCTCGAACGGGTTTAGAATTATACCTGAAGTGCTGAATAAGTCTGGATATCTGCACCACATGTTTTCCTCGGCCTCCCAAGTCGCTTACTCGACTGGTTGGCACCTCCACTGGAGTTTTACTGCAGAAATCTTCTTAGACCTCAACTGGCGAACCTGTTTATCAACAATGGTAATTGGTTCCTCTTCATAACCCAAGCTATTATCTAGCTGAACTGTGATGTAGTCTAACACATGTGATAGGTCGACATGATACTTCCGGAGCATAGATACGTGAAAAACCGGATGAACTCCCGATAGGCTGGGAGACAATGCTAGCTCATAAGCAACCTCCCCAACTCGTTTCAACACCTCAAATGGGCCTATAAACCTTGGGCTCAACTTGCCCTTCTTCCCGAATCTCAAAATTCCCTTCATCGTCGAAACCTTCAAGAGAACTTTTTCACCTACCATAAATGATATATCACGCTCTTTCTGATCCGCGTAACTCTTTTGTCTGGACTGTGCTGTACGAAGTCGCTCCTGAATCAACTTTACCTTTTTCAAGGCATCCCTTACCAAATCAGTACCATATAACTTAGCCTCACCTGGCTCAAACCATCTGATAGGTGAACGACATCGCCAACCATATAAAGCCTCAAATGGAGCCATCTCGATGTTGGATTGGTAACTGTTATTATAAGCAAACTCGGCCAAAGGTAGGAAACGATCCCACTGACCTCCAAAGTCAATCACACATGCCCTGAGCATATCCTCCAAAATCTGAATTGTCCTTTCTGACTGTCCATCGGTCTGCGGATGAAAGGCTGTGCTGAGCTCTACACGGGTTCCCAACTCACTCTGTACTGCTCTCCAGAAATGTGAAGTAAACTAAGGGCCTCTATCTGATATGATGGAAATTGGCACACCGTGCAACCGAACTATCTCCTGAATATAAATCTAGGCCAACCTCTCTGAAGTATACGTAGTCACAACAGGAATAAAATGTGCCGACTTGGTCAACCTGTCAACAATCACCCAAACTGCATCAAACTTCCTCAAGATCCGCGGCAACCCAACTACAAAATCCATAGTAATTCGTTCCCATTTCCACTCTGGTATGGTCATCTGCTGGAGTAGGCCACCTGGCCTATGGTGTTCATATTTAACTTGCTGGGAATTTAGACACCGAGCTACATACTCAACTATGTCCTTTTTCATTCGTCGCCACCAATAATGTTGCCTCAAGTCACGATACATCTTAGTAGCACCTGGATGAATAGAATATCGAGAACTGTGTGCCTCTTCCAGGATCTTTTTCCTCAGCCCATCCACATTAGGAATACATAGACGATCCTGGAGTCGTAAAACACTATCCACTCTAATAGTAACTTCCTTGGTATCACCTCGTAGTACCATTTCACGAAGAACCACCAGGTGTGGGTCATCATACTGGCAAGCCTTGATCTGCTCCAATAGTGAAGATTGGGCCACAACATATGCAAAAACTCGGCTGGGCTCTGAAATGTCCAGCCTCACCAGTCTGTTAGCCAAGGACTGAATATCTGAGGCTAATGGTCTTTCCTCTGCTGAAATGAAAACCAAACTACCCATACTCTCTGCCTTTCTGCTCAAGGCATCTACAACCACATTTGCTTTGTCCGGATGATACAAGATAGTAATATCATAATCTTTTAGTAATTCCAGCCATCTGCGCTGCCTCAAATTTAGATCCCTCTGCTTGAACAAATGCTGCAAACTACGATGATCAGTGTAAACTTCACAAGACACCCCATAAAGATAATGCCTCCATATCTTAAGAGCGTGAACAATCGCAGCTAACTCTAAATCATATACCGAATAATTCTTTTCGTGGGGCTTCAGCTGATGTGAAGCATATGCAATAACTTGCCCTTCCTGCATCAATACACAACCCAAGCCAACGCGCGAAGCGTCGCAATACACTGTATACATCCCCGAACCGGAAGGCAACACTAACACTGGTGCTGTAGTCAATGATGTCTTGAGCTTCTGAAATCTCACCTCACAATCATCGGACCATCGGAATGGAGCACCCTTCTGGGTTAATTTGGTCAAAGGTGCTGCAATAGATGAAAAACCTTCCACGAACCGACGATAATAACCTGCCAAACCCAGAAAACTCCTGATCTCCGTCACCAAAGTGGGACGATGCCAATTCTGAACTGCCTCAATCTTTTTGGGATCAACTTTAATACTTTCGCCCGATACGATATGTCCCAAAAATGCTACAAACTCAAGCCAGAACTCACATTTAGAGAACTTAGCATATAGCTTTTGTTCCCGCAATGTCTGAAGCACTAATCTCATATGCTGCTCATGTTCCTCCTTACTACGCGAATAGATTAATATGTCATCAATGAAGACAATGACAAACAAATCAATATATGGCATGAATACCCTGTTCATCAGATCCATAAATGCTGCCGGGGCATTAGTTAAACCAAAAGACATTACCAGAAACTCATAATGACCATATCTAGTACGGAAAGCAGTCTTCGGAACATCCGAATCCCAAATCTTCAACTGATGGTACCCCGACCTCAAATCGATCTTAAAGAATACCCTAGCACCCTGCAACTGGTCAAATAGATCATCAATACGCGGCAACGGGTACTTGTTCTTAATAGTGACTTTGTTCAATTGGCGATAATCAATACACATCCGCATTGTTCCATCCTTCTTTTTCACAAATAATACTGGTGCACCCCAAGGCGATACACTCGGTCTGACAAACCCCTTGGCTAGTAACTCTTCAAGCTATTCTTTCAATTCTTTCGGAGCCATGCGATACGGTGTGATAGATATAGGCTGGGTATCTGAAGCCAAGTCAATACAGAAATCAATATCACAATCAGGTGGCATACCTGGAAGATCTGACGGGAATACATCGGGGAACTCCCGAACTACAGGCACTGAATCAATAGCCGAAGTCTCTATAGTAATATCCCGAACATAGGCTAGATAAGCCAAACAACCCTTTTTAACCATGTGTTGAGCCTTTATAAAAGAAATAACTCGATTAAATGAACTAACAAGCGAACCCTTCCACTCCAGCTTAGGCAATGCTGGAATAGCCAAGGTAACAGTCTTGGTATGAAAATCTAGAATAGCATGATATGGAGATAACCAGTCCATGCCCAGAATAATTTCAAAATTGGTCATCTCAAGTAATAGAAGATTTGCTCTAGTTTCATAACCACAGAATGTAATAATACAGGACCAGTAGATCCGGTTCACAACAACAGAATCTCCCACAGGAGTGGACACATATACAGGAGTACTCAAGGACTCACGAGAAACACCCAGGAATGGAGCAAATAGAGATGACACATATGAATACGTAGATCCTGGATCAAATAATACTGAGGCATCTTTGCCACAAACAGAAATAATACCTGTAATCACGGCATCTGAGGCCTCTACATCTGGTCTAGCCGGAAAAGCATAGAACCGAGCTGGAGCGCCAACTGTCTGGCCTCCGCCTGGCTGACTTCCTCCTCTAGGACGGCCCCTACCCACCTGTCCTCCACCTTTGGGTGGTCGGACTACTGGTGGAGCAACTGGTCCGGTAAGCATAGGCTGCTGACCCTGCTGTACTGGTCTACCCCAAAGCCTGGGGCGAAACCTCCGCATGTGACTGTAATCCCCGCACTCGTAACAACTCTTCAGTGCGATGAGCTGCTGACTAAGTGTCTAGCCCTGAGGACCTGAATACCCACTGAAATAACCCTGAATAGCTGGTGGGCGATAAGAACTCTCTGGTATAGCACTGAAATAAGGTCGTACGGGAGCACCTCGAGGAGGTGGTGGTACTGGATATGGGGGTCTGCTGGACTGTCCCCTCACGAACTGACCTCTGCCCCTGGACAGAGCACCTATGAACTCTCCAGAGTACCTGAACTGCTTATCTCTCATAATCTGCTCTCGGCTCCGCTGACGTACACCCTCAATCCTCTAGGCTATCTCCACAACTCGCTCATAAGAAGTACCCATCTCAACCTCTCGAGCCATAGTGGCCTGAATACCAGTATGTAAACCGGCTACAAACCTTCTCACTCTCTCCGCCTCAGTAGGGAGTATCATTAGTGCATGGCGAGATAATTCAGAAATCTTTGCCTCATAATCGGTCACTGACATCTGACCCTGTTGGAGCTGCTCAAACTGAAACCGCAACTCTTCCCTCTGGGAGGGTGGAATATACCTGTCCAAGAAGATACGGGTGAACCTGTCCCAAGTCATGGGAGGAGAATCTGCTGGTCTGCCAAGAGCATAAGAATGCCACCATCTACAGGCTCTACCCTCTAGCTGAAAAGTAGCAAAATCAACCCCATGGGATTCCAATATCCTCATGTTGTACAGTCTATCCTTGCAACGATCAACGAAATCCTGTGGATCCTCATGTCGCTCACCCCCGAAGACAGGAGGATGTAGTCTAGTCCATCTATCAAATAGTTTCTGAGGATCGGCGGCTACAGCTGGCCTGGGCTCAGGTGTAGCTGCTGCCACTGGCTGAACTCCACCCACGGGTAGTGCACCCTGGGTCTGATATACAGCAGCTGCCTGTCCATGAGCCTGCGCAGTAGGGGTCTGTGCTCCCCCGCCCGCCTGAGATGTGGCTGGGTTTGCCGGAAATAAACCGGCCTGAGTCATATTGTCCATGAATCGCAACATACGACCCATGACATCCTGAAATCCCGGTGCAGATGTGAAGTCCACCGGAGCTGGCTCTGCCACAGGCACCTCACCCTACTCCTCAATAATGGGATTTTCTGCTGGATTCACTGGCGGCATAACCGGAATAGTCCTGGGACGTCCTCGCCCTCTACCATGAGCTGGAGCCCTCCCTCGGCCTCTAGCAACTGGGGGAGTAGCTCTTCCCTGGTCTGGAATCTCATTAGAGTGTGTTCTCACCATCTGTGAGAGAATAAGAGAAGGATATTTAGTACTACATCAATTGCACGATGGAATATGAAGAAAGGTAGTTTCCTAACACCATATAGCCTCTCGAAGATAAGTATAGACGTCTCCGTACCGATCCGCAAGACTCTATTAGGTCTGCTCATAACTTGTGAGACCTACATGAACCTAGTGCTCTGATACCATATTGTCACGACCCAATTTCACCTATAGGTCGTGATGGCGCCCAACACTACAGCTAGGCAAGCCAACTAATAAGTCAAACGTACATTGGTTAAACTTTTATTCCAAGAAAATAATAAAATACCAACTTCTACCAATGTGTGTGCCAAGACCCGGTGTCACAAGTGCATGAGCATCTAGTAGATTATACAAAACTCCAAATACTGTCTGAAATGAAATAGACAGAATATAAATATAAGAAGAGACACTGGTAGCTGCAGAACGGCTCAGAAAGGCAGCTCACCACTATGCCTCGGGATGACGTGGGTATGTGATGATAGGTCCTCCACTAGTACCTGTCCCAGATCCTGCACAAAAAGTGCAGCAAGTGTAGTATGAGTACGTAAACAACGTGTACCCAGTAAGTATCAAGCCTAATCTCGAAGTAGTAGAGACGAGATGGCCGACTTTGACACTCACTATGGGTCAATAATAATAATTAAAATAAAACTAGGACTTTTAAATCAGCATGATTTGCAGAAATTACAATAATTTATTTAATCAGCGAAAAAATCAAATTCCTTCAAATGTAACAATTCTCAATATATTAATTAAATTCCTTCAATTCAAATAAATTCCAATTTATCAATTAAATCTCATTTACAGGAGTAACAATTAATTCCTAAACAAGCAAGAATAATAATTCATTAAATTTCAAGGATTTTCTAATTTATTAATTAACTTCACAAGCTGAAATAAATTATTAAAGTATTGTGTAATTATTATTATTAAGCAAGATTTCTGCCGAGGATGTACGACCTGATCCAGAGTGTTGTGTACACTGCCGAGGGACGTGCGGCGCGATCCATAGATGCATCTATCCTGCCGAGGCGTTCGGCCCGCTCCACAAGAAAGGAGGACATTTTCTTATGTGCCTCCGGAAGGAGAGTATATTCATTATAAGATGAATTTGGGAGGAGAACAATTTCTTTTAACAATTAATTGATTTAAATAGAAATCAAGCTTATGAGATTTCCATCATTTAATATCTTTATCTAACAATTCTCAATATATTCATATAGATATCAATTAATATAAATAAATCAAAGAATACAATTTACACAAGTAAGGCATGCTTTGAGTCCTAAACTACCCGGACTTTAGCATTAATAGTAGCTACGCACGGACTCTCGTCACCACGTGCGTACGTAGCCCCCCACAATTAGCAACAATTATTTAATTTTAATCACCTATGAGGTAATTTCCCCCTCACAAGATTAGACAAGAGACTTACCTCGTCTTGCTCCAATTTAATCCACAATTTTGCCTTTTCCACGATTATCCAACTCTGTCTGGCTCGAATCTAGCCAAAATAATTCGATAAAATCACTAAAAATTATAGGAAATAAATTCTATAAGGAAATACTATATTTTTAATAAAAATCCCGAAATTAATTAAAATTTTGCTCGCGGGGCCCACATCTCGGAATCCGGCGAAAGTTATGAAATCCGACAACCCATTCAATTACGAATCCAACCATACCAGTTTCACTCAAATCCGACTCTGAATCGATACCGAAACCTCAAAATTTCGTTTCTATGAGATTTCTAAACTTTTCCAAATCTCAAATCTCAAAACACTAATTAAATTGTGAAAAACAATGATACACTTGTATATGTAGACCAAATCCGAGTTAGAATCACTTACCCCAATGTTTTCCACTTGAAAATCTGCCAAAAGTCGTCTCTGCTCAAGCTCAAGTTCGTCAAAAATGGCAAAGGGGACGAATGCCCTCTTTTTATAAAACTGCCCAGCAGCCTTCGGAACTGGTCCTCGAACTGGGCCTCGATCGCGGTATCGAACATGTGCCTTCGATCAGGGCATCGAAGTTGTGCCTTCGATCAGGGCATCGATCTTGGGCCTCGATCCTAGCCCTCGAGCCATACCTTCGATCATGCCCTCGAGCCTTGCCTTCGATCGCGGCTTTGATCACAGGCTCGAGCCTGGACCTCGGCCATGGCCTCGATCAAGGTATCGACGTTGGGACTTCGATAATAGCCTCAATCATGGCATCGAGCTTGAGCCTTCGATCGTGACCCTCGATCTTGGGTCTCGATCCTGGCCCTTGAGTTGGACCTTCGATCATGGCTTCGATACTCTAGCTCAAGCCTGTACCTCGTCAACCCTAGGCTCGATATCTGGCTCGGTATGTGGGCTCGATCACAGCCCAGAATGTCCAACAGAAGAGGAAAAATTGCTGCATCTTTTTAACTCAATTTTTTGATCCGTTAACCATCCGAAACTCACCCGAGGCCCTCGGGACCTCAACAAAATATACCAACAAGTCCTAAAACATCATACGAACTTAGTCGAACCTCTAAATCACATCAAACAACGCTAAAATCATGAATCATACCCCAATTCAAGCTTAATGAAACTAAGAGTTTTCAACTTCTACATTTAATGTTGGAACCTATCAAATCAACTCTGTTTGACCTCAAATTTTACACACAAGTCTTAATTTACATAACTGAGCTATGAAAATTTTCGGAACTGGATTTCAACTCCGGTATCAAAAAGTCAACTCATCGGTCAAACTTCCAAACTTTAAATTCATATTTTAGCCATTTCAAGCCTAAATTCACTACGGACTTCTAAATAAAATTTCGATCACGCTCCTAAGTCCAAAATCACCATACGGAGCTGTTGGAATCATCAAAATTCTATTCCGGAGTCATTTTCTAAAAATGTTGACCGAAGTCAAACTTAGCACTTTAAGGCCAACTTAAGGAACCAAATGTTCCGGTTTCACCCCAAACAGTTCCAAATCCCGAACCAACCATCCCTGCAAGTCATAAATCATTATAAGCACCTACGAGAAGTTTTATTTTTTGGAACGGGGTTCTAAAAGTTAAAATGACCGGTTGGGTCATTACAGACTCGTAACGTGGAATGCAGTTCACCTAAGTCCCTATAATAACCGCGTCTCTGCGCCCACAAGGCTACTAGACATATATGCACCTGCACAAAAATGTGCAGCAAGTGTAGTATGAGTACGTAAATCAACGTGTACCCAGTAAGTATCCCGCCTAACCTCAAATAGGTAGTGACGGGGGGTCGACTTCGACACTTACTATGGGCTATAAATAGAATATCAATGATATAATTAAGCATGAATTATGTAGAATGGCTATAAGCTCAATATCATGAAATAAGTAAAAAATTCTTTTGTTCATAAGAAATTTCCAAATTTATTTTCGTCATTTAATATTTTTTTGTATGCCGGGCCAATGAAAGCAATATCAATTATTATCAATTCCAAAAATATATCATGCGCAAATCATGCTGAGGTCGTACGGCCCGATCCAACATAATATTTAAACTGTGCACTGCCAAGGGTCGAACGACACGAACCATAGATGCATCTATCTGCTACCGAGGTATTCGACACAAAAATTTTAAAGTATTATTTAACGGTAAACTAAAAGAAGTTTAACCTTTTTTACAATTCCTTTATCGAGTTTCTAAATGTTTTAAACAATTAAATTAACCAATAGGGGCAAACATCGCAAGTACAACATGATATGGGTCCTAGACTACCCGGACATAAGCATAATAGTAGCTACGCATGGACTCTCGTCACCTCGTGCGTGCGTAGCCCCCACAAATAGAAACACATAATAATTTGATTCATCTATAGGGTTAATTCCCTCTTACAAAGGTTATAAAGGAGACTTACCTCGCTCTGAAATTCCATAACCAGGTCCAAAGCCTTTCCAACAACTCAAACCAATGACCATCGCTCCAAAACTAGTCAATAAAGGTGAAAATCCATAAATATATACTCTAATACTCATAATAATTCAATTTACGACAATCTCCAACTCCGCTCGAAAAGTCGATAAAAGCACCCTTAGGCCCACGTGTTCGGATTTCGAAATTTTTTTAAGATAAACTTTACCCATAATACCACGAACTCAAATATATAATTTATTCCAAATTTTATGTCCAATTTCATGGTCAAAATCCAAAAATATCAATTTCTAGGTTTTTCTTCAAAATCCCAAATTTCCACAAATTTTCAAGTTTAAATCCCTATATAATCCAAGTATTTAACTTTCAATAGGTGGGAATCACTTACCTAGACATAGATGACGAAAATCTCCCTTCCAAGAGCTCCAAAGATCGCCCAACCAAATGAAAAATGGGTGAAATGAACCCAAACCCCGCTTTAAAATCAATCTGCCTAGCCCGACCTTCGCACCTTCGGTCAATCTCGGCCCAACAATTCCCACATGTGCACCCCATGTAGCGCATTTGAGGTCACCAAGCGCTTCTGTGCTCGCGCACTTGCGCGTTTATGCCCGCTTCTGCGGCCCGGGCCTTTTTGGCCAGTCTCCACATCTGCGACCCTCATGGCCGTTTCTGCGGCCTGCGGCCTTAACCTCACAGGTGCGGCTACACCAAAAGACAGCAGCCTCAGCATTTCTTCCAAGTCCAAACTCGATCCGTTAACCATCCGGAATCCACCCGAGGCCCTCGGGACCTCAACCAAATATACCAACACGTCCCAAAACACATTACGAACTTAGTCCAGCCTTTAAATCACATCAAACAACGCTAAAAACATGAATCACCCTCCAATTCAAACATAATGAACTTTGATACTTCAAACTTCTACAATCGATGCTGAAACCTATCAAATCACGTCCGATTGACCTTAAATTTGGCACACAAGTCACATTCGACATTACGAACCTACTCCAACTTCCAAAATTTGAATCCGACCCCGATATCCAAAAAGTCCACTCCCGGTCAAACTTTTCAAAACCTTCAAATTTCTAACTTTCGCCAAATCCAGCCCAGGGATATTTCATCCCGTATATATATTCACATCAACTGATAGTCAGTCCCTCAATACCGTATAAGGCCAATCCAGCCTTGGGGTAATTTAACCCCACGTGTAAATGATAAGGACAAGATCCATGTCCAGGGAAAATTCATCACAATATAAATAAATAAGGCAAGTCCATGCCCTGGGAAGTCCATCCCGAATATATATATAATCATCTACGCTCACTGGGGGTGTGTACAGACTCCGGAGGGGCTTCTTCAGCCCAAGCGTTATATAAAGTCGATATGTCCTACTGCAGGCGGGCAGTCCCGATCCATATAAGATCAGACCTAAAAATCAATAACAACTGCGCTCACTGTGGGTGTGCAGACTCCGGAGGGGCAGATCCAGCCCAAGCGCTATAATAATCCAATCATGGCATGAATCAATAAAGCATGCTGCGTGTGCAGCCCGATCCCATAAACATCCTCACAATCAGGCCCTTGGCCTCACTCAGTCATCAATCTCTCCAGTCTCTCGGGCTCACAATGTCATGAAACTAGCCCAAAATGATGATATGATATATTAATAAATAACAACAAAGACTGAGATATGATATGCAATGGACGAATATGACTGAGTATGAAATTACAATTTGAACAAATAATTCAACAACAACACGATCCCATGGGTCCCAAAATTTTAGCACGTAGCCTAAACATGATCTTTAATAAGAGCCTTAAAGTGCGATTTGACCAGCACACACTGAACACATACTTGGGCTTTGATGATGTCGAGCCAAAAGAATACCTGGAAAAGTGTGCACTTGGGGATGCAGTTCGTCCTTGGTTAGAGGAAATTCTAGCTGCACCAGGACCACCACCACCATGGATCACCGTTGGAGTTCCTATCCACCGGAGCACACTAAGCTTCGAAGCAAAAGGGTGGCAATCATTTGTTTGCAGCAGACTGGACCCGAGTCAAAATGAGACTCACTTGTTGATTCCTCATGCAGTCTTACTTGCCTCCATTATGGCCAGGTACCCAATCAATGTGGGTGCCTTGATGTCGGCCAATATCTCTATGATCGCCCGGCAGGATGAGTCTTCCTATCCGTACCCCAACACCATTATAGAGTATCTTACGGATGCAGGTGTGGAACCAAGGGATTTTGATATAAAGGTGAGGCCGAAGAAGCCTTTCTCATGGTAGTCACTTATGGATGCGTGACGAGCTTTAAACACGGACTAAAATATGCTCGCTAGTCGAATATAGTAAATTATAATATCGTATCCACAGGGATTGGAGTTAAACAATATTATCGTAGTTTGTATCTATATTGCTATCCAGGATAATCAAAAATGGAGATTTATGTGATTTAAACTAAAATTAACTAAGAGTCTCAACTATCGACTAATGACAATCAACGCAAGTATTGAGGAAAGGAGGTTATCAATTGGGAGAAGATAGGGTTGATAGGATAGGTGCAAGATAAATGTTTGGGATTTAACTCTAGATAATTCACTTCTAATCTTCAAGTGAGTCTCTCGAATTCACTTGGTTATTAGTTCAATTGATTAATAAAAACTCCTCTATCGATTAAGTCTCAACCTCACAAGATGAACCAATTTTTAAGCACGTGAAGATATGCAAGAATTAGTAGTGGATTGGTCTTTAGGAGAACCTCTCTCGTTATCCTCCTAACTAAGTTTAATCAACAATTCAACTAGCTACTTCCGATTACTAAGAAGAATTAATGACTTCAACCAACAAAATCTAATGCTATAATATCACAAGTTATGCCTCTCTCGATTACACGAACAAATGAATATAGATGCAACAATTAAAACATCCAAAATGATTCAATAAATAAAACTAGAGTTAATTATCCACAAACAAGTATCAATATACCAAATCCATCAAACCCTAAAGAGAACTACTCCATGGATATGGAGTAATTCATCATAACGATGTTTAAGTTAAAGGAAAATATAAAACAATCCAAACCCTTGTCTTGAGTAAGCATTGAATGATGAAATCCTTGAGCTTTTGCTTCTCCGCCTCCTCCTTGGCTTACTTAGGTATGTGTCAAAAGTCCATAAAATAATGTTTTTACATGTATTTATACTAAGTAGGGTCGGGCCCAGACGAAAACACCTTCTCCCATGCAAAATAGGAAAATAACTCTGTAAAAATTGCACAGGTGCGCCGCATGGGGCGACACGCCAGGCGGGGCGTTAGTGGGAAAGTTCAGAGAGTTGATTTCTGACAGACAACAGTACTTTGTACAGGTGCGGCGCACCACGCGCCGCGATTGTACACTTTTCTCAGAGTCTAACTTTTTGTTTCGATTTTGACATCCAGACGTGGTGTGCGACCCCCGAACGCGATCCCGGCCTAATCCCTTGGACCTTTACTCATACTTCAAAGCTCCAAATAGCTTAAATTCATTCCATAATATTTACATTGCTCAGAATCTTCCTAGAAGGCATAAAATACATAATTAGTGCAGAACACTAGCGATTAAAGCTCAAACTCAATTAAAGTACAGTAAATTAGAATGTAATAATCGACTAGAATATGAGATTATAGCCTACCATCAACACCCCACACTTAAACCATTGCTCGTCCTCGAGCAATCAAACTACACTTTATAAAGACACGTCCTTATTAAGAAACTCTCCTAACTCATTATAGCAAGAATATTTAAAATAGATTAAGCACAACAGTATAACATCTTCACCTCAAGATTTGACTCAAAAGTACCCTGCATTATTTATTACTCGCTCACTTACTCTAACACAGAGGTCAACGACATTACCTTTCCTTCATGAATCAAGTGCCCTTACCACAATAGAGAGTAGTTCCACACACCATCAAATTTAACAACAATCAGGAACTCAAAATAGAAAGAATTCACTCACTCTCAGAAATAACATTCATATGCCACAAAAGATTAACCATAGGCTTGCCCGTAGTGTACTACTCTACTAATTAAGCTCATTCAATCAAGTATCAAGTAGGACTTTAATTGGTTGTAATGTAGGATGCGGGACGGGTAGGATACTTTTGGATATAATGACTACACCTCCCTAAGCACTTTAATACATACATCTCATTGTTAAAACCCCACACTTATGTCAAACCAATACTCCACCTTGACATCAATTTACATTAACTCTCACTTCTTTAAGCATAAATACAGCAAGAGTTACCGCTTATCAAAGAATATTTTTCCCAATCAAACACTTATTTTTTTTCTCTTTCAATTCAAGTGGCTCTTATTGTTTAAAAACAGTGCACCTTTCTCCTTATTTCATTAGTTCTACTCAAAAGCCAAATCACTCACCCCATACTTCAACTTTTACAAAGTTCATAATAAATTTAAATGCTCATGAGAGGTACAAGGTTCAAATAGATGGTCAATTGAAACAAATGGGTAAGGCTTGCAATGTGGTTACCAAAGAAATAGGATTACATGCTCGATGGGGTTTACTAAGATACATCACAATTAGGTGGGTAAAAGCATATAACTGGCTCAACAAAGAAATGCCTATATCACTTCCAAGACTGAACAAAACTACCAATTCGCTTTGCAAACACATGAGGCAAGTTCTAGACATCAAATGCAATGCACAGAATACATAAAACCCTACACACACATGGCACATAACTCACTCAAGATTGGATTATCAAGACACTCTAGTCAAAGCAGTTAAGCAACGTTAAAATTATACAATTTAAAGTACTTATACAAGGGTCAAAAAATTGAGACTAAGCGTCACAACCAAAGCATACAATTTAAAGTACTTATACAAGAGTCAAAAATCTGAGCCTAAGCGTCACAACCTAAGCACTCACTATTCTCAAGGTATAATAGATTCAAGAGATATTGCTTTCAATTCAAGACACAGCGCACGGTTTCCTACTTCTAAAAATAAAAATAAAAATACACCCGGTTCAAACAAAACCCTTGGAAAAAAATCGCGGCACAAAGAAAAACCAAGGGAGAATTATTACACTACCTACAAAAAAAAATATTTTTGTCTTTTCCTTTCTTTCGACTTTAATCCCTCAAGAAACCTGTCGAATGATATCCATCGTCGGGAAAAGTCGAAAATTTTTAAAATTTTTATGGTTTTTTTTAATTTCTTTATTATTAACTACTAAACAACACTAAAAGGCAAAAACTAACACATATACATACAACATACAAATATCCCCCACCCCATACTTTAAGTTGTGGTATGTCCCCATGACACACAATTAAAAAGCATAAGGTAGAGAAAACTTCCCTGAATCTCTAGTCGGGGTCTGAATCAAAGTCGGGTTCCATTCGACGCACCCGAACTAGTGCACACATCCATGCGGACAGCTTCTTCTCAGCCTTCTTGGGGTACACCCCACACTTATCTTTCTCAATCACTGGGACCTTCTGATTCGCATTTTTCACTCTCCACTCAACACTTACAGCTGGCTTCTCCTTCTTCACTCCAGTTGCTACATTCATCTCAAACGTCACCATCTCCTCACCCACTATAAGCATGAGTTTTCTATCATGTATATCCAGTATAGCTCTAAAATGGTCTTCCTATGATTAGGGGTATCTCCTTGTTCTCCTCCATCATCACCACTAAAATTCTACTGGAAATATGAACTTATCTACCCAAACTAAGACATCTTCCACTATCCCCTCGGGTATTATAGTTGTTTGGTCTGCAGCTGCAAAGATATTGGTGCAGACCTTATCTCTCCAAGCTCATTCTCCAATTTTCTGTATATAGACAAGAGCATTAAATTAATTGAGGCACCAGAATCACACAAAGATTTATCAAAATTAAGAGTGCCTAACGAGCAAGGTATAGTAAAACTCCATGGATCTTCACACTTTTGTGGGAGTTTGTTTTTCAAGATCGCTCTGCAATGCTCTGTGAGCTTGACTGCTGATATTTCTTCTATATTTCTCTTCTTTGTCAGGATTTCCTTCAAGAATTTTGCATAAGCTGGCATTTGTGAGAGAACTTCAGTTAATGGCAGATTTACATTAACCTGTCTCAGCATATCTAGAAATCTATCGAACTGCTTGTCCAGCTTTTCTCTATAGAGCTTTTGGGGAAAAGGTAGAGCAGGCATGTTCTTGCTCTCTTCATTAGATTCCTCCCTTCTTGAATTTTCCTCCTCCTTCTTTTTCTCTACTCCCTTCTTGCCTTTCTTCTTCTCAGTCTTTTTATCATCTTCAATTTTTAGCTCCTTCCTACTTTCTTTTACAGGCGCAGCTTCTTTCTGAATTGGAGTGAGATCTTTCAACACTTGTCCGCTTCTCAAGGTTACAGCATTTACCGTTTCTTTGGGATTCTTATCGGTATTAGTTGGCAGAGTACCTGGATTCTCTCATATAATATAGTTGCAATTTATCCCACTTGTCTCTCCAAGTTACGCAAACTTGTCCCAAGTTCTTTGATAGCTACACCATGAGCATCTAATCTCTCATCATTCTTGACAACGAAGGATTTCATCAAATCTTCTAACCCAGACTGAATTGGCTGTTAAGGCTGAAACTGCGGCCTCGGCTGATTCACAAAACCAGGAGCTCCTTGAAATCTCGAGTTATTTTGTTGCCATGCATTTGTTGTACCCCTAGGTAAACTCCATGAAAAACCGGGGTGCTTCTGACTCATTGCATTGAAGTTGTAATTACCCACAACATTAACTTCCTCAGTTAAGGCTTGACACTCATGAGTAGGGTGTCCTCTTCCACATATGTCACATGTTGCATGAGGCTCATTATGTATCGAAGCCAAGGTCAGATTCCTTATTTCCTTTGCCATGGTATCAAGCTAAACATGCACCGATGTGTTAGCATCAACCTGGTGAACACCATTCAAACTTCTTCTTTCAACACTTTCATAGGGCCACTGATTTGCATCTTCACACAATTCATGAAAAATAGTGACTATCTCATCTGGTGTCTTCTTCATCAACGGACCTCCAACTGCATTACTCAATGTTTTCTGTGAGGTCGGTGTCAATCCATCCCAAAAATCCTGGAGTTGCATCCAGAGTTCAATTCCTCTATGTTGACACTTTTGCACTATCTCCTTAAACCTCTCCCAATCTTCAAACATAGTTTCAATCTCATTCTGACAAAAGTTATGGATCTCTCTTCTAAACTTGCCCGTTTTAGCTGAGGAGAAATATTTATCAAGAAATGTTTTGTTCATCTCCTCTCATGTTCTAATCGATCCCTGGGGCAAGCTGCGAAGCCAGTGTTTTGCATCATCTTTAAGTGTGAAAGGGAATGCCCTTAGATACACTGCATCTTGTGACACACCATTGTATTGAAAGGTGTTCATTATCCCCTCGAAGTCCATCAGATGATTGTTTGGATCTTCGTTCATCTTTCTTTTGAAGACGCAGCTATTTTGAAGCATTTGGAGCAACCCTTGCTTCATCTCAAAATTATTAGTTTCCACTAGAGGTGGTCTCACACTTGATAAGCCTTGGTTGTAGACCGGTCTAGCATAATCACCAAGTGGTCTCCCTTGGCCGAGAACTATGTTTCCAAACTAGTATGCGCCTACAGGCTGATTCTGAACCATTCTTCGAACCCTCTCCTCCTTATAAGCAATTTGTGCATCTCTACATGTTGCTTCTTCAGCATCCCTTGCAGCTTTCTCTCTGAGTTGAGCTACCTCTCTCGTAGCCAAATTAACATTATCATCATCTCCATCCATGTCCTCCTTGGTTTAGGATTGCCCAACCTTCTCTAATTTCTCGGTGAGATTTCTTTCCTTCCTCAACTGTCGCAGTTGTTTCTCGATTTCTGGTTCGTATGGTTGTAATTCCTTACCAGAAGATCGAGTCATGCACCAATCTAACCTATAGCTTGCGCATAGTCAAAGAACACCAAATGTAAAAAGGAAAAAATAAAATAAAAACAAAAATTCCTAAATTAGCACTACAAACTATTTCAAATACTATTAATTTCCAATCCCCGGTAACGGTGCCAAAATTTGATGAGCTTAAAACACACACTAAAATATGCTCGTTAGTTGAATATAGTAAATTATAATATCGTATCCACAGGTATTGGAGTTAAATAGATTTGTATCTATATTTCTATCCAGGATGATCAACAATAGAGATTTATGTGATTTAAACTAAAATTAACTAAGAGTCTCAACTATCGACTAATGACAATCAACACAAGTATTAAGCAAAGGAAGTTATCAATTGGGAGAAGATAGGGTTAATAGGATAGATGCAAGACAAATGTTTGGGATTTAACTCTGGATAATTCACTTCTAATGTTCAAGTGAGTCTCTTGAAGTCACTTGGTTATTAGTTCAATTGATTAGTATAAACGCCTCTCTCGATTATGTCCCAACATCACAAGATGAACCAATTTTTAAGCACGTGAAGATATGCAAGAATTAATAGTAGATTGGTCTTTAGGAGAACCTCTCTCGATTATCCTCCTAATTAAGTTTAATCAACAATTTAACTAGACTCTTCCGATTACTAAGAAGGATTAATGACTTCAACCAACAAAATCGAATGCAACAATATCACAAGTTATGCCTCTCTCGATTACACGAACAAGTGAATATAGATGCAACAATTAAAACATCCAAAATGATTCAATACATAAAACTAGAGTTAATTATCCACAAACAAGTATCAATACACCAAATCTATCAAACCCTAAAGAGAACTACTCCATGGATATGGAGTAATTCATCATAACGATGTTTAAGTTAAAGGAAAACATAAAACAATCCAAACCCTTGTCTTGAGTGAGGATTGAATGATGAAATCCTTGAGCTTTTGCTTATACACATCCTCCTTGGCTTACTTAGGTCTAAGATGTGTCAAAAGTCCATAAAATAATATTTTTACATATATTTATACTGAGTAGGGTCGGGCCTAGACGAAAACGCCTTCTCCCATGCGAAATTGGAAAAAATAACTCTGTAAAAATTACATAGGTGCGCCGCATGGGGAGACGCGCCAGGCAAGGCGTTAATGGGAAATTTAAGAGAGTTGATTTCTGACAGACAACAAAATTTTGTACAGGCGTGGCGCGTGCCGTGGTTGTACACCTTTCTTAGAGTCTGACTTTTTGCTACGATTTTGACATCCAGACGTGGTGTGCGACCCCCGAACGCGATCCTGGCTTAAACCCTTGCGCTTTTGCTCAGACTGCAAAGCTCCAAATAGCTCAAATTCATTCCATAATATCTATATAGCTTGTACTCCTCCTACAAGGCATAAAATATACAATAAGTGGAGAACACTAGCGATTAAAGCTCAAACTCAATTAAAGTGCAGTAAATTGGAATATAATAATCGACTAAAATATGAGATTATAGCCTACCATCAATGCGAACAACTCGAAGTGAAAAGGCCAGTCGTCTACCTCCACAGGTCAGTCTGATGAGCCAACTGTGGTAGTTGCGGAGGCAGTTGATGTTCCATCCACTTCGGCCGAGCCTTCCTCTAGCGCTGCAGCTATGCCTCCACCATCATCCACAGCCCCTTCTGAATCTCCTGCCATAGTTACCACTTCGGCTTTGAAGCCAGTGTCTATGCCTACTGCTCCACTTTCTGCGCTGCGAGTCTCCCAGACATTAGTGAGCCTCAACAACTGGATGCAGACAGCAACTGCAAAGCTGTCTAACTTATCCAGTGTTGTTGCAGCACAGTCTACTGTTCAATCATCTCAGTTTCCACCGACAGTTGAAGAGACATTTAAGAAGATCCTAGAGAACCAGAACAGCGTCATGGCTACCTTGGTACAGCGCGGTTCTATGATGGAAGAGCTGGGCAAACAAGTAAAGAAGATGAGAAAGTCCCAGGCCAGTATGAAGTTAGTGAACAAGTTCCAGGGGAAGGTGACAATTCTTGTTGCAGCCAGAGATATCCCGTTTGACATGATGATCGACCCACACCCTTCAGTCCCAGATCATGTATCACCATCAGCACTGGTGGCACTAGCTGGCCCAACTTGAGGAGCCAGACTCTGCTGCCGACACTGTCGAGGCAGTGCGTCAGATGTTCACCAACCCAATCACTCCCAGAGTTGAGGATAATGAGATACAGTTGGATGAGACTGAGGGCGGTGACATTGTTGTGGACACAGAGATGTCCAAGGAGCCATATGGAGGTTTTCTTCACTTTTTTCCCTCTTTTATTCTTTTTTGTGAAGCATTGGGGACAATGCTTATTTTTTTTTGGGAGGTGGAGTTTATTTTATCTTATTTGGTACATTCCGAGACAATTGGCCTGTAATAACTTGATATTATTTTCTTTCTCTTTCGTATTCTGTATATATTCTCTCATTTTCTCTCATTATGTATATTCAGTACTTTTTGTTTATTAGCTTCTTCATTTTTGTTTCTTTGTGAGTTCTTAGTTTGAGTTAGTAGCTTCTTTGTTTGATTTAGTAGCCTCTTTATATGTTTTAGCAGATAATAAGCCTTTGGTTTTCTTAATGTCACGGTTCTTTCCAAAGGTAGTTGTTGTGCAAAATGGGTGACTCGTGCCAACGATGGATGGCGTGACAACCTTCTTAAGGGAATGAGTCTGTTTTGGTATTTAGGCAATAATAGCAGTAGTAATGAATAAAAAGACCTAATTAAGTCATGCTCAAAGAGTCAAACATGCTTCAACTGGTACCAACATACTTAACTACGTGATTATGGTTAGAAACAAGGTTTTTGAAAGAAATAACTCTAGTTAGTGACTTTGTGACTCTTGTGTTGACTCTGGCAACCATCGAGTGGTGTAATTGAAGCATAGTGATTTTCAATCTTGAATGTGGTCATTATGGGCCCTCAACTCTATCCTCTTTAACAATCCAGTTGCGTGAGGAGTGAGATGCTTTGTTGCTAGTCCAAGTATCCGTGCGAAAGGTCTAGAACTTGCCCCGAATGTGTTTCAAGGTGAAATCCTAAGTTTTGCTTGGCTTGAAAAGTGATTGTAGGCTTTCCTTGGCCCGTTTGAGTTTTCCATTGCCTACCAATGTTATGATCCCTACTCAACCTCTTTGAGCCTCGAACCCTTCTCATTTGACAACCATATTACAAGCCTTTACCCGTCTTGTCGTGACCCTCTCTTGGCACCCGAGCTTTCCTTAACACTCTTTTGAAACAAATGGCTAAAAACGTAAGTTTGGGGGAGAGACGAGGAACTTGAAAAAGGTATCAAGGCACAAAAAGAGAAAATAAATGATGAGAATGAAATGCAAGAAAAGAAAAGAGCAAAAAGAAAAATACAAAATAGTGAATAAGTGGAAGAGTTAAAGGGATTCAAAGAGAGGTAATGATCCCAAACATGAAGAAATCGAAGAGGGAGAAAATGAATGTAAAGATCAAGAAAGAGTGATGTTAAGTCTCTCTAGTTCGCCAAGGAAAAGAAAGTGCCTCAAAGAATTGGCAAAGTATGAGCCGCGAAATGAAAAATTGAGTGTTGAAGGAAAAGTGTAACCACTCACCCATATTGTATCCAACCCTAATACAAAATCCTTCATTATATCCCGAAAGAAGTCCTATTTGATTTCAAGCCGAGTGAGCTTACATTAGTAGCAATCTACATGAGAGGCAAGCCTATGGTACTTGAAGCCGTACTTGTGACATTCTCTTGAGAGAGATGAGTGAACCTTTCATAAATCTTTGGAGTGAGTGCTAAAATTCTTAAGTGAGCCAGACAAATGGAAAGTAGAGGAGGAAGAGTTTGGAGTCCACCATGACCTACATGTTAGAGCAAGAGTCCTTGATCAGTAAAGTCAACTCTTGATGCTCAAATGTCACATTAGAACTATATGTGCATGAATGTTTAACTTGTGGCCTTGTTGATAATAAATGAGTAATGTGGATAATTGTTGGTCCCAACTAATGTGTGGATGGCTCACCTTCGACTCGCTGAAATGACCCTTAACTTTTGGAGGTGGGAACTAATTTATTTTTTTGAGGACAAGCAAATACTTATGTTTGGGGGAGTTGATAAGTGGGGATTTTGACTACTTATTAGCGCCTTTTATCTTTTGTTTTAGTCTAAAAGCATTGAATTGTGTTCCCGAAACTAATGAAGTTGTGCAAAATTGCAGGAATGCTGGAAGTTGGGCTCCCGAGATGAAATCCGACTAAAAAGGAGTAGTCCAAGCACAAGGCAATAAAGGGCACAGAAGCACACAATATGCGGTCCGCAAAAGGAATTCTGCAGCCGCAGAAGAAATTACTGACCGCAGAATTCCATATGTGGCCACAAACAAAAAAGGAAAAATTAGCAGACATTTGTGCAAATTGCGGACCGCACATGAATTATGCGGCAGCAAAGCTGGGCTAAAGGTCGAAGATCAGAGAGTATGCAAAAAGACCAAGTCCAGAACCTCAGTGAATTGAGGACCGTGCAAGATTTGTGCGGCCGCAATCCTAATAGTGCGGACCGCAGAAGAATGCCTTGCGGCCGCAGTTCTAAATCTGCGGTGTTGCCTTGCTGCCGCAGTTCAGAAATGTGCGGCCGCAGAACTCCAAATCCTGCCAGAAGAAGAAATCTGCGGACCGCACATGGAATTGTGCGGCCACAGAACCTCCCGGGGGTATTTTTGTCCGAAATTTTCAGCCTTGTATAAATAGACAAGTTTCACAAAATTAGGTTAAGTTTGAACCTCTGAAGTTACTGTAGTCGTTTTTCTTTGCTATTTTAGGAAGTTTTACTTTGTTTTGGTGTATTTACAATAGATTTAGGGCCCGTTTGGACATAAAATTTGATGGAAGATTTTTCCAAAAAAAATTCACTTTTTTCGAAATCAGCGTTTGTTCATAAAATTTCCAATTTTCACTTGAAGATGTATTTTGGAAATTTTCAAAAATTTGAAAAACTGCAAGAAGCTATTTTTTAAAATTTTCATTCAAATCACTCACAAAACTTCAAAAACAACCCAAACTGAAATTTATGTCCAAACACAACTCTAAATTTCAAATACCATTTTCACTTGAAAATTATTTTCACCATTTTTTTGAATTTTACAATTCTTATGTACAAATGCCTACTTAATCATTTTAAGCTTTCATTATGAGTTTAATTAGTCTTTCTTCTCTATTTTCTTCAAACCCAAGTATGAGTAGCTAGATTTGTACTAGGGTTGTGACTCAACCCTAGTGTGTAAATCTTATGGGTATCTAATTTAGTGCTTGTTTATGATTAGGTATTTATTATTTTGCTTAGTTCATGCTTTAATTGTGGAATTAATGGTTGCAAATATAATTTCATGCCTATTTGACTTAGTTTCTACTTGAGAAAGAGAGACTTAGTCTAGGATAACTTAGCTAACAAGGAATTGGATCAATTGAGAGATTGATTAACCCAATTAAAGGGTTCAACCTAGAGATAGTAATATCCCGACTTGAGCTCTTATCAACTGTTTTGAGGTATACCCATTTGGTCTTTAGAAAGCTAAATTGGGAAAAATCACTCTCTGACCGAGAGTTATTGAGTGGGTAATTTAGAATTGATAGTTATAATACACCCTAATCAACAAAATAAGCATTAAAGTCTTTATCCCATTAGGCAAACACCGAGGTAATGGTCATAGCCCTAGACTTTTTATCCATTTGGAAAAACCTTAACAACAATTTTCTTTAGTCTTCTTTCTTTATTTTTCAATCAATAGAGTAAAATTAGAAATAGAAAATAAATCTTTGTGTGGAAGTGCAATCTAGATAATTCAATCACTCACAGTGAAATATATACCCCTAACCCTCATCTTAGCTCCATGTGGATTCGACCCCGACTCTTAGTTGGGTTTCTATTATTGCAAACGACCGTTTCGTATCTCTTTTGAGGTGTGATTTGGACGTGACCATTGGGTCAGATAAAACATGTCTTATCACATCTTCCAATAAATGGGTGATCGATTTCAGGTGCCACAAATCACATAACAGGTAATCCAAATATTTTTTCTAGCTTTCGCTCACATAAAGCACTTTCTACAGTTACTGTAGCTGATGGATTGATTAACTTGTAGCAATGTTGGATCTAGGACTGTTAAACCAACTTCCTTTATTACCCTGTCATCTGTATTAAGTCTACCAAACTTGGGCTCTAATTTGATTTATGTCAGTAAAATCACCAAAGACCTTAATTGTTGTGTTGCATTCTTTTTCGATCATTGTTTGTTTCTATATCTTACAACGAAATAGGTTATTGGTATAGGATATTAATCTGGTGATCTCTACATCCTTGATAAATGGGAGCCATAGTCTATTGCATGCTCTAGTGTTGTGTCTCCCTTTGAAGTACATTGTCGATTGGGACACCCTTCTCTGCCTTTGTTGAAGAAGCTCTGTCCTTTGTTTCAGAATATTTCTTCATTGGATTGTGTGTCATGTCGATTTGCAAAACACCATCGCATCTCGTTAAGTCCAAGGGTTAATAAATGAGTTGAGTCAGCTTTTGAGTTAGTTTATTCTGATGTTTGGGTACCATGTCCCGTTGTTTCCAAAACTGGGCATAAGTATTTTGTCACTTTTATAGATGATTTTTCTCGAATGACTTGGATTTACTTTATGAAGAGCCTCTCTAAAGTGTTTACTCACTTTTATGCCTTCTATGCTGAAGTCAAAACTCAATTTAATGCTTTGGTGCGTATTCTAAGGAGTGATAATGCTAAAGAATACATGTCAAAGTTATTTCAGTCGTACATGAGACAACATGGTATACTACATGAGTCTTCATGTGTTGATACACCCTCTCGAAATGGAGTTGCTGAGAGGAAGATTAGGCATCTTGTTACGACCCCAAATTCCCTCCGTAGGATGTCGTGATGGCACCTGTTGATACCCAATTTTTTCCTCATACTTTTAAAATATATATAGTTTCAAAAATAGTATATTTGCATCATCATTTAGTTTATAAACCTATACAAGCATTTTTTTCATAATTTTCCATAATTTTTAAAAGCTTTAAATTAATTTCTTTCTGCATTTTATTGTATAAATATCCAATAATTATCTTTATAATTATTTTTATGATGATTTAATCATCCAAAATTATTCTTTACACCAAAATCCATGTTTTATAACATTTTACTCCATTTTTTTATAATTACATTTGCATTTTTAAGCTAATTGCATATTTTTGCAATAATAGCCTATATTCATGTATAATTACATTATTTGTGCCAAAATAAATTTTTATATTTTAATAATGTCAAGTTATTATTTTCAATCATTTTAGTGCACAAATAATATTTTTTTTATTTAATAATTACTTTTATAAATTATTGTTTTGATAAATATTGGGTATTTAAAAACTAGCCCCAATTTCTAAACAATTTCGGACCAAATAAATGACCCAAAAACCCCAATACCCTAGCCCAATAATCCCATCCCAAACCAACAACCCCTTAACCCAAAAACCCAGTCGGTACCCGTTAATTGACCCGCCCCACTCACTTTTTTTTAATCCTGGTCGTTGATCTCTCAAGATCAACGGCCCTTGTTATTTCTCTCCCTTTTAATTACCTTCCCAGAAACCCTAACCCATAATCCCATAACCCGTTGCCCTTATATTCTCTCAACCTTCCCTCCCTCTCTGAAGAACCCTAAACCCGTCGCCCTTAAAATCTTCTCCTAATCCCACTGAATATGGGATTTGATTATCACTTCTTGCCATATTCGACCCCTTTTTGGGACTGGCTGTTCTCCTATAGTGCTTGCCTAAACATGGCAAGCAGATCTCTTCAAAATCAAACCAAAATTGGTTCAAACCCCTGATTTTGAGTATTATTCTGTCTATATTCATCCTATGCTACTATGAGTCCGATTATTTGTTTATATTCTGTTGATTTTCACTTTCCCTAAAAACTAGGGTTTACAGATCCCTTAAATTGATTTTTTGACTGATTTGCATGTTTATTTACCTTATTTGTTGCTTAAATCACTCTGTCTCCCTTGTTTGATGTTCGATTTTACCACTATATAAGCACATCCCCCATTCCCTTCTAATGAGGGACTTCAATCGCTAAAATCGCTACTGAAAAATTAGGGCTTTACTCTGTGTTCATTCATTCTCTTGTTTATAGCTCTTGGCCGGCTGAAAGCCAAGGCCACCGGATTTCCTACTTTTCCGACCTTTCTTGGGTGTGAGCACTGCCCTGGGTTCTTTGAAACCCTTGGGAACTTGACGCATCTGGGATTCTGGGTCATATTGCTATTTTTTTTCTTGTTTGTTGAGCAATAACTGGTTAGTTTCTCAACCTTCGCAATGTTTATTCCATTATATTCTAATTATCATATCTATGTTTTCTAAAATTGCATGACTTGATATAATCCCTTGACTCTCTTCATGTATGATTCTGCCTACAGCATGAACTTCTCTAGCATTGTCTCACGCCTAAACTGTTGGTTCTAAAAATGTCTTTGTATCTAACTTAGGCAATTTGGACAGTTTGAAGCATGTTTAGCTTAATGTGTTGACAATCTGAGTGTTTGCATTGGTTGTGTGACCTAATCTTATTTCCTTCCTGATTCTTAGTGATTAATTTATGTTATTAGTGTGACCTAATCTGTTAAAGCCTTCACTCTAGTTGTAATTTGCTCCTATGACTATGTTTGTCACTCAGTATGTTCTCACTCTGCTTAATTATGTACCCCTAGCAATTAAGTGGAACCTCTCAGACTAGTTTTGCCTAAATTATGACTCTGCTTGCCTCATTAGTATAAGTTGTATTGTTTAAGACCTAGTATTTAGCATAACTTGATCCTTAGGTTTGAACTTGTTGATTTAATGATAACTGTTTGTCTTGCTGGCCTAATTTCTCTTTGCTCAAACTTTGTAATCCCAGATGTTTAAGACTCCTTGCCTCTTACAAATATACCCTGCCCCAATGTGTTATGTGACAACTTGCAGCATCAACTAGTTTCTTGAACTCATGCACCATCTGTGTTGATATGTCCATTATGTGATCACTTTGTAGTGTTTGACTCCAAAAAATGTAAATGCACTTTTCTAAACCTTGTTACTTTGCTACTATTTTCATTGGTTGTTTCCCTGTTCTGAGCCTCTAATTCTTGGCCGGCTGAAAGCCAAGGCCTCCTAAAATCTCTCTATTAACCTCCCTAGTGTGAGCACTACTCGGGGTCCACTTTGAGACTCTTGTGAACTCTGACACACTAGGGCCTAAAGTTCTTGGCCACTTTCTTCTTGACTGCTCAATTCTGGCATAGAGTCCCTCTCTATGCCTACTGAATAAGCTAATTGGCTTGTGCAAATGACTGTTTTCTGAATCTTTTGATCAACTATGGCAGTTGGGTATCATCCATGTTCTCTTATGGTTTTTGGGCTGTGTTGAAACCTGTATGGATACAAAACTGAAAGCCTGGCTGGGCTGGGTACACTTTGGGCTTGTCTTAGGCCCACTATAGTTTTTGTATCATTTTTTTGTAATTTTATTCAGTATTGGGCCTGTAATAATTCTGTAATAACAATTCGGGTATTAGTAAAAATTGGAAAAATGGGTCTATTCTAGTGTTTGCATGAAAAGGGTAGAAATCCTGCCTATAGGATCTGAGTGTTTAATTTGTTCAACATGCTTTGCTTCTATTTGTTTTGTTAGATAGCATGCCTATAGGACATAAATAATCTCACATGTTCTCATGCTCCACTCTCACGTTATTATCTTCCTACTATACTGCAACACAGTAATTATTCGTTCAAATTGCTTCATGTTAGATATCATGCCTATAGGATTATGTTAAATAATAAATACCTCTTCTTTATAATATTCACATAGATGCCATGCCTATAGGACTGTAATCGAATTAGCTACTATTACCGCCATTCCAATTAAATTGCTCGCCTAGAAAGCATGCCTATAGGAATGAAAGGATAAATAACTAGTTTCAATTGCCAATTCCTAGAAATCCTGCCTATAGGATCCTACTGCTCGCCTAAAAGCGTGTCGACAAAAACAAACGCTGGCAATTTTGAACTATCAACTGTCTCACTGCTTTACTGTGCAAACAATTTAGAAAGCATGCCTATAGGATTTGTAATACTCGCGATATGCAAAGCGTCACTACCTGTATGTTTAAAATAAAGAATCACCTAGAAGCCATGATTATAGGATTTAAGACTCTATTAATTCTAAAATTGTCACCTGCCTAATTTGTTTGCGTGCATTTGTTGTCTAAGTGTGGAGGCTAACTTGAGCCCTTAATTGATTTTACATGAAGTCCAACTTGTTTTGTATGTCGCCTAGTTTTATAATTTAAGTTAAGTCAAGAAGTCTAGAAACCATCCAAAATAAAGGTCCAAACCCCTCCTGGGCCATAGGCATGGGACGGGTAGAGCACGCATAGGGCACGATTTAGAATCAACTAGTGCGCTTTAGGTAAAAACTTAAAGCTAGTAATCGGGTAGCAGGACATGATAGTCTGTGCCCGCTGAATAATATGAGTAACACCCCACCTCGAGGGAGTTACGAAATATTATTTATGTTGCACGGGGTGATCCTTTAGGCTAAAAAACTTAGGACCCCCCATCTTGTCTTTAAACCAATTATTTGTGTTTACTCAAGGACTTTCTAATAATGATTTTTTTCAAACTTCTTGTTTTTCTCTCTTACTATTTGACTAATTCATATAATTCATGTTCGGCCGGGACCCACAATTATGGACCTCGAAGAGTGCCTAACACATTCTCTTCGAGGTAATTTGAGCCCTTACCAGATCTGTGGTGACGCAAACTGGTTAAACCAGAGTTATTTACAAATAGGTGCCCTAACGCACCTCAAACTCGTTAGGTGGCGACTCTCTCTTTTAACACCTTCCTTTAAAAGAGTTGTCACGTGTCGAAACTCGATTTCGCGAGAAAGAGGGGCGTGACAGCATGGAGACTCTGCTGGGGATATTTTTTTAGGCTCTTACCATAGAGAACTTGGTCTATATGAATTAGTCTTCTCTGATAAGCGTGTCTTTGTTATTTTGCTGTTACATGAATATCCCGCTCCAGTTTCCCTTTTATGGCTACATGCACATCCTTTTCCCTATTTTCCCTTTATGTGAATTCATATTAATATGCAAATCTTTGCCTAATTTGGTTACAATATGCGTTTTCCCTTTATTTTCCAGCTATGTTCACTTGCTCTGAATCATTTTTTTAAAATTTTGCTATATCATGTCTTTCCCCATCCTTACCCTTTTGTTTGCTTTATTGCAATTCTTTCACATTGCGCGAACTAACTTCTTCCTTGTTTTCCTTTCTTTTTATGTCTTTACGCTCCATTTAATACTGTGTTTATTGTCTTCATCATGCAAAATACTTGACAACGTGTTGTTTTATCTTTGCATAAACTATGCTCCACATCATATTCCACTCGTGCGTAATTAATACCATAGCGGCGCTTGATGAGTGTCCGCGCTCTTTCTAAATCACCTTTTTAATTTTGGAAAGGCTTATTTGCAGTAAAACTAGTCGATCAGCGGTGCAATAGACGGTTCTGTGCCTTCCCCTCTCAAGTTGTCCACTTGAGGGTACCGGTCTAGACTCTTCTAGAAACCCCCACTCTAATATTAACTGTGCTTGCATCATGTCTAAACCTAGTATGGGTTAGAACGATGTCCGCGTAATAACTCTCTAAGGCAAGCCTTGTCTAAAGCCCACTGGGATTTCCTTAAATCCCAATGGGTACAATCATGATATGTGCATTATTTGGAGAAAACGTGTCAATATGCTAATCATTAATGTGTAAATAGTCGAATCTGGAGGGGAAAAGGGCTAACTTTATTTGTTTTGCAGAAATGAGGCACGAAGTCTTCATGTTCGGCATGGTTCGAAGTATCCCACCTTTGTTGCTAGATTGGTGGGAAAATCTCTCGCCAAGTGACAAAAACCATGTGAAAAGAGTTCTCGGGAATTTACATTCTTTGTTAGATATTCAGCGAACAATGTGTTAATTGAGGCTGCCACCTTGTTCTGGGATGAGAAGAGGGCCGTCTTTCGTTTTGGTGATATAGAAATGACTCCCATTCTAGAGGAAATAGGAGGCTTCTCTGGGCTCGCATGAGATAGCCCTGGCTTGTTGGTACCGGAAAACCGTACTTCTCGAGGTTTCCTAAAAATGATGGGTTTCAAGAAAAATGATGAGTTAGTATGTCTGAAGAAATCTTACATACCATTTGACTTCCTTTACAAGCGTTATGGTCACATCAAGTCATATTGTCTTTACCATGATGAATTTGCCATCACTTCTTTGGGTTGGACTCACCGTCGGGTTTTTGTATTCATTGTCTATTTTCTTGGGATGTTGATATTCCCGATACGAGGTGAAAGGATCCACACTCGCCTAGCTATGGTCACTAAGACCCTAACACTATTGTCCCAATGATCGTGGTTGAGATGTACCGAGCCTTAGACCGTTGCAAAAAGGGATATAGGCATTTCGAGGGTTGCAATTTGTTGCTGCAAATATGGTTGTTGGAACACCTTCAGAGAGGACAATACCGTCAAAAATTTCCGCGACGACCATGGAATGACCACATAGCTTATCACCATCCGAACAGAATGACTTTTATCCCAGACAGAATTGCACAACCAGGAAACGCTGTGAGCTGGGTACATTTCTTTAGCAATTTGACTGATGACAAGGTACACTGGATGTTTGAGTGGTTCCCTAGCAGTGAATTCATCATCAGGTCGAGAGATGTTCCTCATCTAGTGCTAATCAGATTAAGGGGAATCTATCCTTATGCTCCTATCAGATTCATGAGGCAAGCTGGGAGAAAATAGGTTATACCACGAGTTTCCAAAATGGTTCATTACAAAGCATACTTCCAAGGGAATGCCATTCCATTCAAGTTCGAGGCACAGCACATGTGGCATCAAAAGATTATTGTGGAGAAAGATACCATCGAGCCAGACAGGTATCATGCCGGTCATGTGTACTTCTACCCATCATGGTTGGTCGATGACATAGCAATAGAGGTCAAGCCAGGGGTTGATTTGAGAAATAGGGTCATAGACGATGTTGCTGAAGCACAAGTCAAATACAGGAGGTTACACAAAAGGATCTTTGAATCTGAGGCCAGGCATTTGGAACAATATAAAGTGGACATGGAAGTAATCAATGAATGGAGGGGAATCGCTACTAAATCAACAGAAATGTTGGAGTATTTGGAGCAGGGTTTGATGTAACTTGAGGGAAAGATGAGGAAAAAGGTCTCGGGTTGTCAGAACGCAGAGGGAAATGAAGGAGGATATCTAGCAAGGGAGTATCTGCTGTTGGACATGCGCGACCTGGGGAATCTGATTGACGGGGCTAAGAAGACCAAGGTTAGAGAAGGTCCCTCTGGGATCGAGTAAATTAGGAATGATGTTTTCTAGATTCGTTTTAGAATTTGATTGTAATAAGGCAAATGCCACTAGTGACTCTTTATAATTATTGTCATTTTAGTAGAGATTTGGTCTATTTATCATATTAATGAAATGACGCAGTTATCGGCATTGAGTTTTCTCCAAAGCTATATGTCGCTAGGCCTACCTCGGGCACGATGAAGTCCCCAAATTAGGATGCGAATTTATAATTCCACAATACATGTTTAAATATCGTAAATATCCTTTTAATACTCCTTACTGACTTGTTTACCTTTTATTTTCCTTCTTTTCTTTGTTTATTTCTATCCCCTAAGGTTGGTTCATGCATACTGGTATCATCAGCATATCATACCAAATCTAAAGGTCCTCCACCCCCTCCTCCTCCAAGTGATCCCAAGAACAAAGGAAAATCTAAGATGGACGATATGAGTGGTATCAGGAAAGACAACGCTGCGCACGCCAAGAATGTCGAAACTTCAGATGGTCGAAGTACTCCGGCGCAGAATGACTTGGTTTTACTGTTAGAGCAAAAGATACTAGAGTTACAAGGGGAACTTGAGCAGGTCCATAACTTGGCAAACCTTTCCCTTACCCTGAATGTTCCCGACATCAACCAACAAAACGCCCAAAACCCAACACCTCCTCAAACCACACAAAACCAGCACCCACAAAATCCTCCCGCACCTCATCAATACGCCACACCTCCCCAAAATCCTAATCCTCCACCAGTACCAACCCCTTCACAGCATCACCATCATCCAACCCAGTATCCACAAACTACCACCTACCACACTCCTCAAAATGCACCACAACCTACCCATGATCCCCAAAGCTCAACCAATGATCACCATTACGCCCAAATCCTTGGAGTCCACCAAAGTAACCCCATATATGTGGAAACCTTACCCCACACTTCACAACAAACCCTGTATACATCGGAATCCACCGAGAAGGACCTGCTCATCAAGAACATGGTGAAAGAACTTAAGAAGCTTACAAGTCGAGTCCAAGGTATTGAAGGTGATAAAGGCATCGAAGGTTTAAACTATGAGGATTTGTGTATTCTGCCGGACGTAGAACTACCAGAGGGTTACAAACCTCCTAAGTTCAAAATATTCGACGGGACAGGTGATCCAAAGGTACATCTGAGGACGTATTGCGACAAGCTCGTAGGGGTTGGTAAAGATGAAAGAATCCGCATGAAGCTATTCATGAGGAGCCTCACTGGAGACACCCTATCCTGGTACATCAGTCAAAATCCAAAGAAATGGGTTAATTAGGTAGGCATGGCATCAGATTTTATGGATCGGTTCAGATTCAATACAGAGAATGCACCAGACGTCTTCTATATCCAGAATCTTAAAAAAAAGCCAACAGAAACTTTCCGCGAGTATGCTACTCGGTGGAGATCAGAAGCTGCAAAAGTAATGCCGGCACTGGAAGAAAAGCAGAAGAACAAGTTCTTTGTCCGAGCTCAGGATCCGCAGTATTATGAGAGGTTGATGGTTATTGAAAACCATAAGTTTTCTGACATCATCAAATTGGTATAAAGAATAGAAGAGGGAATTAAAAGCGGAATGGTAACCAATTTCGAGGCACTCCGGGCTACGAACAAAGCCTTGCAGTCGGGCGGTATATCTATAAAGAAGGAAGTAGGGGCAGTGATGGTAGCCCAAGGTCTGAAGTCTCCTCTCACATACCAAACACCTCCACCCACATATCTGCCTTCACCTCCTAGATATCAACAACCTGCTACCGCCTACCACACTTACAACACTCAGCCAGCATATTACCACTCACCACCAGCCTGCCAAAACTAGCAAAAACCCAGGCCAAATTTCGACCGTAGCCCGCCCAGACAATACTCCTATTGCCAAACCTATTGACCAGTTGTATGAGAGATTGAAAGCTGCTGGTTATGTCACTCCCATTCCCGCTGTCGCCATGGAAAATTCCTCTCAATGGGTCAATTCGAACAAGACATGTGCCTACCATTCGGGCATGAAGGGTAACACTATTGATGAATGTCGCACTCTGAAGGATACGATCCAGATGCTGATTTATACCAAAGTTATAGAGGCAAAGGAGACTGCACCTAATGTCTGCAACAATCCCCTCCCGGATCACAGGGGCGAGGGGGTAAATGTGATAGAAACTGATGAAGAATGGGATCCGGAAGGGTCAATTGGGCTCATTCGAGAAGGGGATGATCCCAAAATGCCTCCAGTCACTCTCACACCTATTGTGGTATAGATACAGTCACCGATTGAAGTTGAGGTAGCCGCACCAACTTCGTTCGAGGTTGAAGTAACAATGCCCTCAGCCACACCAACTCCATTCGAAGTAGAAGTGATTACACCATTCACCATAACGGTAGCATCCACACCATCCTTTAATTCCAATGCTGTGCCCTAGGACTATACTGCAGAAGCGAGAAGGAAAGGAAAGGGGGAAATGGAAGAAACTGGTGCAGCACAAGGTATGACTAGAACTGGTAGGGTTTACACGCCCGAGCATTTGGGGGGAACAAGTAAAGAAGCCGCTTCCAGGCAGCCTATCATTGAAACCGGCCCGGAAGATCTTTGGAGAAAGGTGCAAGCAAGGGAGTGCTCTGTGGTCGATCATTTGAACAAAACCCCTGCTCAGATATCCATTCTATCACTACTGTAGAATTCTGAGGCACACAGGAACGCGTTGATAAAAGTGTTGAATGAGGCTTATGTACCCAACAACATTACCAGTGGAGAGATGGCCAACATAGTAGGACAAATATTGGAATAGCCATAATATCACTTTCCACGAAGACGAATTGCCACCAGAAGGGTTGAGCCATAATAGGGCGTTGCATATAACAGTACAGTGCGAAGACAAATTCATTGCCAAGGTCTTGATAGATGGGGGTTCAAGTCTCAACATCTGCCCATTGACTACTTTGAAGAGGTTAGGTAAAGGTTTGCATGAGATACGAGCAGGAACTATGAACTTAAAAGCGTTCGATGGGTCTCAAAGGGCCACAATCGGAGAAACCAACCTCTGCTTACAAATGGGTCTAACTTGGTTTGATGTTGAATTCCAAGTGCTCGACATATCCGCCTCATACAATCTGCTATTGGGATGACCTTGGATACACGCCGTTGGGGCTGTAGCCTCTACCCTGCATCATGTTGTGAAGTTCAAATGGAATCATCCGGAGGTGATCATTCATGGAGACGGGAGTAACCCTATTTACACCAACCAGACTATCCCGGTTATGGAGAAAGGAAGTTAGGGGGAGAGACTTACCATCGCATTGAGCGTGTTAATGCAATCGAGAAGGAAAAATGGTGAAGTATTAAAAAAAAGCATATTGGCATGGACAGGGTATGAACCCGGCAAGGGTCTCGGCAAGAATCTCCAAGGGATCACCAAATTAATACAGTTAAAACGTCACGGCACGACCTTTGGACTGGGATATCAATACACCTGGCACGAGTATCAGAATTGGTCACCACCATGGTGTGGTCCTTATTACCCTCTCGAGCAGCCGATACCACATTTGAGCCAATCGTTCCATCAGGCTGATATGATGTGGGGATCCGAAGAAGATGAAGCGCCAGCTGGTTTAAGGAATCTATTCTTGGAAGATGAAGACATGGACTGCAGTGTAATAGTTGAGGAGGAGGAGGAAGAAGGCCTCGTCATCCAGACAGTGGAGAAGGGAGCTGTTCTCAAGAACTGGACTGCCATACCATCAAGGGCCCGCCGAGTTCCGGGGTAGCCTGGCTAAACAATTCTTATGAGCATTTTCCGGGGTAGCTTGATGGTGGACTACCACACCATCAAGGGAGTTGAAAACAATTCTTATGAGCATTTTTAAAACATTTTCAATATTTTGTTTTGAAACATTTATTTGAATCATTAAAAATCACTTTTGTTTGACATCTTGATAATTATCAATGGTTTGCTATTTTATTATTTAATACTATTCTCTACATTTTTCTCTCTACAGCATTACTATTTCTCATCGTGATGAACCAATAACTGTGTCATGTAATGAGACAACACAACATAAGGATAGTGACTCGAAAGAAATAGAAGAAGAGGATATAATACCTGAGGAAATTGTTAGAGAAGTTGAATATTTTGAGAACAAGCCTAAGTCCAACCTGGACGAAACTGAGATAATCAATTTGGGAGAATCTGAAACAGTCAAAGAGACTCACATAAGCATTCACTTGCCACCATCATAAAAAGAAGAATACACCTGCTTCCTTAAAGAATATGAGGATATTTTTGCATGGTCTTATGATGATATGACTGGTTTGAGCACATCTATAGTGGCTCATAAGCTACCTACCAATCCAATGTGTCCGCAGGTAAAGCATGAAGCTCAGAAAGTTCAAGCCAGATATGAATTTGAAAATCAAAGAAGAAGTCACCAAGCAGATCAAAGCTAAGGTTCTCAGAGTGGTTGAATATCCAACTTGGTTGGCTAACATCGTGCCAGTTCCGAAGAAGGATGGGAAAGTCAGAGTATGCGTCGATTATCGGGCCCTAAACAGAGCAAGTCCCAAAGATGATTTCCCGTTACCCAACATACACATACTGATCGACAACTGCGCCAAACATGAACTCCAGTCCTTTGTGGATTGCTTTGCGGGATATCATCAGATCTGGATGGATGAAGAGGATGTCGAAAAGACAGCTTTTATTATACCGTGGAGGTGTACTGCTATAAAATAATGTTGTTTGGTCTGAAGAATGTTGGGGCCACTTATATGAGGGCTATGATAACTATTTTCCATGACATGATACACAAGGAGATAGAGGTATATGTGAATGACGTCATCATCAAATCCAAGAAGAGTACAGATCACATAACATACTTGAGGAAATTTTTTGATCGGCTTCGGAGGTACAATGTAAAATTGAATCCCGCAAAATGTGCCTTCGGGGTCCCCGCAGGAAAGTTGTTAGGATTCATCGTCAGCCACCGAGAAATTGAGCTAGACTCATCAAAGGTCAAGGCTATCCAGGATTTTCCACCTCCAAAGAACAAGAAAGACGTGATGAGCTTCTTGGGATGTCTTAGTTACATCAGCCGCTTCATAGCACAATCAACCGTGATCTGTGAGCCGATTTTCAAAATGTTAAAGAAGGATGTCGTAACTAGTTGGACTGAAGACTGTCAGAAAGCTTTTGACAAAATCAAAAAATATTTGTCCACACCGCCAGTCATGGTCCCGCCAAAACCTGTAGACCATTTCTACTCTATCTCTCTGTATTAGATAGGGCTTTCGGTTATCTCTTGGGACAACACGATGAGATTGGAAGGAAAGAACAGGCCATATACTATTTGAGTAAGAAGTCACACCCTACGAAGCACGATATTCTTTGCTGGAACGCACCTACTGTGCTTTGACCTGGATAGCCCAGAACCTGAGGCACTACTTCTATGCCTATACCACATATCTCATATCAAGGATGGATCCTCTGAAGTACATCTTCTAGAAACCCATGCCTATAGGGAAGCTGGAAAAATGGCAGAAATTGTTGAGTGAATTCGACATCATCTATGTGACTCAGAAGGCGGTTAAGGGACAAGCATTAGCGGATCATCTTGCGGAAAATCCTGTAGGAAGAGAATATGAACCACGAAAAACATATTTTCCTGATGAAGAAGTATCATTCGTAGGAGATGATATTGCTGAAGCCTATGACGGATGGAGAATGTTTTTCTATGGAGCCGCAAACTTCAAAAGAGTGGGTATTGGAGCCGTTTTGGTGTCAGAAATAGGTCAACCTTATCTGGTATCCGCAAAACTCAGATTTTTGTGCACCAATAATATGGTAGAATATGAGGCTTGCATATTAGGGATCAATTTGGCCGTTGACATGAATATCCAGGAAATACTGGTAATTGGTGATTCGGATCTTCTGGTGCATCAGGTGCAGGGAGAATGGGCTACAAAAAATACCAAGATATTACTATATCTATATCGTGTGCAAGAGATGACGAAGAGATTCATGAAGATAGAGTTTAGACATGTCCCGAGAATCCAGAATGAGTTTGCAGACGCATTGGCCACTTTGTCCTCCATGATACAGCATCTGGACAAGAATTTCATCAACCCCATTCTGGTAAGGATTCATAATCAGCCAGCTTATTGCGCTCATGTTGAAGAAGAAGCAGACAGAAATCCATGGTTCCATGATATGAAGGAGTACTTGGCAGAAGGAGAGCACCCGGAGCATGCAAATCATACTCAAAAATGCACGCTCCGAAGATTGTCCAACCATTTCTTCCAAAGTGGAGGAATTTTGTACAGAAGGACTCCAGACCTAGGGTTATTACGGTGTGTTGACGCCAATCAAGCTTCCAAACTGCACGAAGAGATACACTCTGGAACTTGCGGACCGCATATGAATGGTTTCATTTTAGCCAAGAAGATACTGAGGGCAGGTTATTTTTGGATGACTATGGAAACAGACTGCATCAGGTTTGTCCAAAAATGTCAACAGTGCCAAATACACGCAGATATGATACAGGTGCCACCAAATAAACTCAATGCAACGAGTGCACCTTGGCCTTTTGCCGCTTGGGGAATGGACGTCATTGGACAATCCAGCTAGCCGCTTCAACGGGCACAGGTTCATTTTAGTGGCCCTAGACTACTTCATAAAATGGATCGGAGATGCATCCTACAAAGCTGTAACCAAGAAAGTCGTTGCAGATTTTGGCAGAGATCGTATTGTTTGCCGATTCGGGGTTCCAGAGTCCATCATCACCGACAACGCCGCCAATCTCAACAGTTACCTAATGAAAGCTATGTGCGATACCTTCAAAATCAAGAACAAGAATTCCACAGCATACAGGCCTCAAATGAATGGAGCCGTGGAGGCCGCAAACAAGAATATCAAGAAAATACTAAGGAAGATGGTAGATAACCACAAGCAATGGCACGAGAAGTTACCATTTGCCTTATTGGGGTACCGTACCACAGTCCGCACATCAACCGGGGTAACTCCCTATTTGTTGGTCTACGGTACCAAAGTTGTCATTCCTGTCGAGGTTGAAATTCCTTCTTTAAGAATTATACAAGAAGCTGAACTATGTGATGCAGAATGGATAAGAAGTCGCTATGAACAATTAGCTCTCATTGACGGGAAAAGAATGAATGCAATGTTTCATGGTCAACTCTATCAAAATAGGATGTCCTGAGCTTTCAACAAAAGGGTCAAACCTAGACAGTTCGCACCGGGGCAGCTGGTGCTGAAGCGGATCTTCCCGCATCAGGATGAAGCCAAAGGGAAATTTTCACCCAATTGGCAAGGGCCCTACATGGTTCACAGAGTACTAACAGGAGGATCACTCATACTCGCAGAAATGGATGGAGAAATTCGGCCAAATCCTATCAACTAAGATGCAGTCAAGAGATATTATGTTTAGAATGTTCGCATTTCTTCATCTGACGTAATTGAACTACGCTCGACCTGATTCCCGTTTAATAGGGGATACGTAGGCAGCCCTGTGGGTTCGGTCACAATTCAATAAAATTTTCATTTTCCCCACAACCAGAAACTGGGGTAGAATTTTGAGGAGGACCCTCAAAATTCTAAGGAAGTCGCAATGTCTCTAAATTGTCACAGTCATTGGTTCATCTAATTTATCTGATATTGCATACTAATATATTTTAAATAACTACATTCAGCATATGTACACACATTTTTAAAAACTTTATTTTTATGAAACAGCCAGATGCTACCCGTGGTAACTCAAGCAGGACTTCGATATAGAGCAAAGCAAAGCAGGCAGGCGGAGGCACGAACCAACTTTCCCCCGTAAAACTCACGATTATGCTTTGGATGCAGGAACAAGAAATATTCTCAAATTCGGGCACACCTCAGAATCAGTGTCTTCATAACGATAAAGCTGCCAAGCGCAAACACATTTCCAGCTAAGAAATACTCTGCTACTACTTATTATTTGTTCATTGCATGAGACTAAGCATTGTCTCCATTTTGCATGAGGTTAAGCCCTGCCTCCTCAATTGTATAAGGCTAAGCACTACCTTCCCCTGCATGAGACTAAGCATTGTCTCCATTTTTTCATGAGGCTAAGCCCTGCCTCCTTAATCACATAAGGCTAAGCACTGCCTTCCCCTGCATGAGACTAAGCATTGTCTCAATTTTGCATGAGGCTAAGCCCAGCCTACTTAATTGCATAAGGCTAACCACTGCATTCCCCTGCATGAGACTAAGCATTGTCTCCATTTTGCATGAGGCTAAGCCCTGCCTCCATCTTACACAAGGCTAAGCATTGCCTTTCCTTGGACGAGACTAAGCATTGTCTCCCATCCTGCATGAGGCTAAGCCCCGCCTCCTTAATTGCATAAGACCAATCATCGTCTCCCACTTCGCATGAGGCTAAGCGCTGCCTCCCTAGTCGCATAAGGCTAAGTGCTGCCTTTCCTTGCGTAACCCCAAATGCTATGCTACTTGAAATCTAGCACTATTCTCCACCTCGGACTAAGCTCTGCCTCCGATGTTATAAAAGACTAAGCTCGGTCTTGTTTCGCTTCGTATAACCAAACGTCATGTCTTTGCATCTCATGTGCTGAAATACTGCCATTTTTGTTCGAAGGCGTCATAGTCCGAAGGCATCATCCTCATAGCCAGAAGACACCATGTCATGGCCTGAGGATCTCTCAATATCGCACATCATTATTCAAAGGCGTCATAGTTCAGAGGCACCATTTTCATGGACCGAGAACATCATTTCATGGCTTGCGAATCTCTTATCACGCAATTCATGGCCCAGGACATCATGGTCTAAGGACATCATCCCCATCGTCCAAACACAGCTTTCATAGTCAAAACGGAATTTGCATCATGTTTAAATTATCGCAATATACACCTGCATGCATTGTATTTAAGTTTTGCAGGTAATCCAGGAGGTAACCGTTCTCCCAACGGGAGCAATCTTCGCTCCAGTTTCCGTTCAATATTCACACCCTGTAACTACCTCAAATACAGCCAACCACCATCTGTTACCCATTTTCACTTGATGACCGTTCAAATACCCATAACCGTTCCAAGGTACATCATTCACAATTCCGATATCGTCCTACCTAGAAGAACATGTCCATTCCTATAATAACTTCATCGACTCAGGTCACCGCTGGATCCAGAACTACACACGTCCTGATTCCTGTAAAACCAGGGATATGTAGGCAACTCAGACACCAGAGTTCGACCTCTATTTTTTCAAATCACCCCATTCGGTCAAAATCGGTCATCATTTCTTTACCCGACAACTCTTTCATCATTCCCGGGTAAAGAGGGGCAGCTGTTGATACCCAATTTCTTTCTCATATTTTTAAAATATATATTTTTTCAAAAATAGTATATTTGCATCATCATTTTAAACCTATACAAGCTTTTTTCATATTTTTTCATAATTTTTAAAAGCTTTAAATTAATTTCTTTCTGCATTTTATTGTATAAATATCCAATAATTATCCTTAAAATTATTTTTATGATGATTTAATCATCCAAACTTATATTTTACACCAGCATGTATGTTTTATAACATTTTACTCCATTTTTTTATAATTACATTTGCATGTTTAAGCTAATTGCACATTTTTGCAATAATAGCCTAGATTCATGTATAATTACATTATTTGTGACAAAATAATTTTTTTATATTTTATAATGCCAAGTTATTATTTTCAATCATTTTAGTGCACAAATAATATTTTTGTTATTTATTAATTACTTTTATAATTATTTTGTTTGATAAATATTGGGTATTTAAAAACTAGCCCCAATTTCTAAACAATTTCGGACCAAATAAATAGCCCAAAAACACCAATACCCTAGCCCAATAACCCCAGCCCAAACCAACAACCCCTTAACCCAAAAACCTGGTCGGTACCCGTTAATTGACCCGCCCCACTCACTTTTTATTAATCTTGGTCGTTGATCTCTCAAGATCAACGGCCCTTGTTATTTCTCACCCTTTTAATTACCCTCCCAGAAACCCTAACCCATAATCCCATAACCCTCCACCCTCACATTCTCTCAACCTCCCCTCCCTCTCTGAAGAACCCTAAACTCGCCGCCCTTAAAATCTTCTCCTAATCCCATTGAATATGGGATTTGATTATCACCTTTTGCCATATTCGACCCCTTGTTGGTACTGGTTGTTCTCCTATAGGGCTTGCCTAAACATGGCAAGCAGATCTCTTCAAAATCAAACCAAAATTAGTTCAAACCCCTGATTTTGAGTATTATTCTGTCTATATTCATCCTATGTTACTGTGAGTCCGATTATTTATTTATATTCTGTTGATTTTTACTTTCCCTAAAAACTAGGGTTTACAGATCCCTTAAATTGATTTTTGGACCGATTTACATGTTTATTTACCTTATTTGGTTCTTAAATCATTTTGTCTCCCTTGTTTGATGTTCGATTTTACTACTGAAAAATTAGGGGTTTACTCTGTGTTCATTCATTCTCTTGTTTTTGGCTCTAGGCCGGCTGAAAGCCAAGGCCACCGGATTTCCTACTTTTCTGACCTTTCTTAGGTGTGAGCACTGCCCTGGGTTCTTTGAAACCCTTGGGAACTTGATGCATCTGGGATTCTGGGTCATATTGTTGTTCTTTTCTTGTTTGTTGAGCAATAACTGGTTAGTTTCGCAACCTTCGCAATGTTTATTTCATTATGTTCTAATTAGCATATCTATGTTTTCTAAAATTGCATGACTTGATATAATCCTTTGACTCTCTTCATGTATGATTCTGCCTATAGCATGAACTTCTCTAGCATTGTCTCACGCCTAAACTGGTGGTTCTAAAAATGTCTTTGTATCTAACTTAGGCAATTTGGACAGTTTGAAGCATGTTTAGCTTAATATGTTGACAATCTGAGTGTTTGCATTGGCTGTGTGACCTAATCCCTGTTTCCTGCATGATTCTGAATTTCTTAGTGATTAATTTATGTTATTAGTATGCCCTAATCTGTTAAAGCCTTCACTCTAGTTGTAATTTGCTCCTATGACTATGTTTGTCACTCAGTATGTTCTCACTCTGCTCAATTCTGTACCCCTAGCAAATAAGTGAAACCTCTCAAACTAGTTTTGCCTAAATTATAACTCTGCTTGCCTCATTAGTATAAGTTGTACTGTTTAAGCCCTAGTGTTTAGCATAACTTGATCCTTAGGTTTGAACTTGTTGATTTAATGATAACTGTTTGGCTTGCTGGCCATATATCTCTTTGCTCATTAACTTTGTAATCCCAGAAGTTTAAGACTCCTTGACTCTTACAAATATACCTTGTCCCAATGTGTTATGTGACAACTTGTAGCATCAACTAGTTTCTTGAACTCATGCACCCTCTGTGTTGATATGTCCATTATGTGATCACTTTGTAGTGTTTGACTCCAAAAAATGTAAATACACTTTGTAAACCTTGTTACTTTGCTACTATTTTCATTGGTTGTTTCCCTGTTCTGAGTCTCTAATTCTTGGCCGGCTGAAAGCCAAGGTCTCCTAAAACCTCTCTATAAACCTCCCTAGTGTGAGCACTACTCGGGGTCCACTTTGAGACCCTTGTGAACTCTGACACACTAGGGCCTAAAGTTCTTGTCCACTTTCTTCTTGCTGCTCAATTCTGTCACTCTCTATGCCTACTGAATAAGCTAATTGCTTGTGTAAATGACTGTTTTCTGAATCTTTTGATCAACTATGGCTATTGGGTATCATCCAAGTTCTCTTGTGGTTTCTGGGCTGTGTTGAAACCTGTATGGATACAAAACTGAAAGCATGGCTGGGCTGGGTACACTTTGGTCCTATCTTAGGCCCACTATAGTTATTTGTATCATTTTTTTTGTAATTTTATTTAGTATTGGGCCTGTAATAATTCGGTAATAACAATTGGGGTATTAGTAAAAATTGGAAAAATGGCTCTATTCTAGTGTTTGCATGAAAAGGGTAGAAATCCTGCCTATAGGATCTGAGTGTTTAATTTGTTCAACATGCTTTGCTTCTATGTGTTTTGTTAGATAACATGCTTATAGGACATAAATAATCTCATATGTTCTCATGTTCCACTCTCACGTTATTATCTTCTTACTATACTGCAACACAGTAATTATTCGTTCAAATTGCTTCATGTTAGATATCATGCCTATAGGAGTACGTTAAGTAATAAATACATGCTCTTTATAATATTCACATAGATGTCATGCCTATAGGACTGGAATCGAATTAGCTACTATTACCTCCATTCCCATTAAATTGCTCGCCTAGAAAGCATGCCTATAGGAATGAAAGGATAAATAACTAGTTTCAATTGCCAATTCCTAGAAATCCTGCCTATAGGATCCTACTGCTCGCCTAAAAGCGTGTTGACAAAAACAAACGCTGCAATTTTGAACTACCAACTGTCTCACTGCTTTACTGTGCAAATAATTTAGAAAGCATGCCTATAGGATTTTAATACTCGCGATATGCAAAGCGACACTACCTGTACATTTAAAATCTAGAATCACCTAGAACTCATGACTATAGGATTTAAGACTATTAATTCTGAAATTGTCACCCGCCTAATTTGTTTGCGTGCATTTGTTGTCCAAGTGTGGAGGCTAACTTGAGCCCTTAATTGCTTTTACATGAAGTCCAACTTGTTTTGTATATCGTCTAGTTTTATCATTTCTGAGCAGCCTAAGCTAAGTCTAGAAACCATCCAAAATAGAGGTCCAAACGCCTCCTGGCCATAGGCATGGGACGGGTAGAGCACGCATAGGGCACGATTTAGAATCAACTAGTGCGCTTTAGGTAAAAACTTAAAGATAGTAATCGGGTAGCAGGAGATGATAGTCTGTACCTGCTGAATAATACGAGTAACACCCCACCTCGAGGGAGTTACGAAGTATTATTTATGTTGCACGGGGTGATCCTTTAGGCTAAAAAACTTAGGAACCCCCATCTTGTCTTTAAACCAATTATCTGTGTTTACTCAAAAACTTTCTAATAATGATTTTTTTCAAACTTCTTGTTTTTCTCTCTGACTATTTGACTAATTCATATAATTCAAGTTCGGTTGGGACCCATAGTTGTGGACCTCGAAGAGTGCCTAACACCTTCTCTTCGAATTTGAGCCCTTACCCGATCTTTGGTGACGCAAACTGGTTAAACTAGAGTTATTTGCAAATAGGTTCCCTAACGCACCTCAAACTCGTTAGGTGGTGACTCTCTCTTTTAACACCTTCCTTTAAAAGAGTTGTCACGTGTCAAAATTCAATTTCGCGAGAAAGAGGGGCGCGACAGCACCTAGTCTCTAAGACTAGGTAAGCCTATCAATGCGGAATATAACTGAATACAAAACTAAAATTTAATCCTTAACAGTCGAATAAATAAAAACTATAATTTAACAATTTCAACTCCCAAATCCCGGTAGGAATAAGTCACAAGCTTCTAAAAATTTATTCTCTATGTATCTATACATCAGAGTCTAAAGCAAATAAGGAAGACAACATAATAATATAGAATGGACTCCGGAGTCTGCGGACGTTGGCAGATATACCTCGAAATCTCCGTACACCGGTGGCTCACTGATATCTGGGCTGGTAAGAAGTACCTGGATCTACACAAAAAGATGTGCAGAAGCATAGTATGAGTACACCACAACGGTACCCAGTAAGTGTCAAGCCTAACCTCGGTAGAGTAGTGACGAGGTCAGGTCAAGCCCTACTGGAATAATAAAAGACAAGGTGAAATGTTTAACAATATAATAAAAATTAAATGACAATGAAAATGAATTAAGTAAGTAGCATGTCACCAATTATCTACGCAAAATAGTGGCAAATAATACCTCATGGAAACAAAACAAAATTCTTTTCAACTTTAAGAAGCATTTTTCATAATTTTCTATGGTGTTTCCTACATTTTATTATATAAATATCTATTAATTACCTTATAAATTATTTTTATGATGATTTTATCATCTACACTTTTCATTTACACCCATATTAGGTTTTAAATATTTTATTTACATTTTGTTATAATTACATTTGCATTTTTAGGCTAAATTATATATTTTGCAATAATAGCCCATATGTACTTATAATTACTTTATTTATGCAAAAAATAACTTTTATAGTTTTTATAATGTTAAACAATTGTTTTTAATCATTTGCATGCACAAATAATATATTTTGTTATTTATCTATTATATTTACAAATTATTATTTATTAAAATCGGGTATTTAAAATCTGGCCCTAATTCTATAACTAATTCGGACCTAAAGCTACCCAAACCAGCCCAAGCCCAATACCCCTAACCCAATTACCCTTACACATTCATTAAACCCAACCCCAATCCGCCTAAATCCTGGCCGTTGATCGAAAATGATCAACGGCCCAGAACTAACGACCCCCGTCCCTTATATTCCTCCTCTCTACCCTAATCCTCACTTTTCTAAAATGGCCGCCCTCATTTCCCCTCCCCGTTGAACCCTAATGCCACCGCATCACCCAAATCCTCCCAAATCCCGGTCCTAATGGGATTCTTACCCTATTCCCTTACTATTTTAGGGTTCTTCCCTTATTTGGTGCTAGATTCCGGAATAACTTAGGTACTTGCCTAAATATGGCAAGTACCCCGATTTGATTCCGTCCAAATCTGTGTTTATCTTTTGAATCCGGACGAATCTCGAGTCCAAGTACGTTATTTGTGATGATTCTCTCATATCTCTCTTGATTCGCACTAAGCCCTAAAGGTTAGGGTTTCAGATCTTCTTTGATTTGAACCAAATCTGGTTCAAACTATATTTTTTTTTTTACATTTCTTCGTCTATATTTGCTCTATTACTTATGGGTCTGTTGATTTTTGCCGATTTTGTGACTTACCTAATTTAGGGTTTCAAACCCCTTTTACTTGAACCACATCTGGTTCGATTATAATTTTTCTTTTTTAAGTTCCTAATATGTTTATTTTGTGCTAATATGTATTCTTTTCCTTTATTCTTGCTGATTTTGTGTTTTACCCAAAATTAGGGTTTCAGTCCCTTTTTACTCGAACTAATCTGGTTCAATTTCATGTCTCTTTTGAATAATCCATGTTTACGTTCATTTGTATGTGTTAATACATGATTTTTTGCCATTATTCTCTGCTAATTTCGGGGTTTACCTAATTTAGGGTTTCCAACCCTTTTTACTTGAAACAAATCTGGCTCGATTGAGTATTCCTTTTACAATGATCTCTTGTCTGCCTGATATGATTCTTTACCTTATTTCCTACTAGTTTTGTGCATTTTTTCACCTAAAACTTAGGGTCCAACCCAACTGATTTAAACACTGACCTCATTATTTAAGTGAGGAATTCTTTATTGCTAGAACATTATTCGAACCCCTCCCCACTCCCCTTTGAAATAAAGTTTAGAACTCAAATTTTTTCACTCCTAGTAATACTACACTTTGCTTTTGATTCCTGGCCGGTTAGAAGCCAAGGCCAGAAATCCTTAACTGTTTTGCTTCTGTTGGTAACAATTGCTACACTATTGGATTCCTTGTTCTTGTTTCATCTTAACTGGTGAGTTTATTAAATCCTTTGCTATTCCATTATGATTACCTGCTTAATGTGTTACTGTTATCAAACCATATTACCCCAAATGCTATTACCTGTATTTAAGACATGTTGAACTTAGTTTTAATCTGCCTAACTCTGTGTAATTTAGGGCTATTCTTTAGCCTTAAATGCCTTCATACCTTTCCTAAGGACTGTTTAGTTATGTGTGCCTTAACAGATTCATCAGTTTGTTTACTGAACCTGTCACCATGTGACTTGTTTGGTTTTGTGCTCACTATGTTATGATACCTCTACTAAATTGTTTAATCAGTTCCTAATACTAATTAGTGTGTTCCTGACCTACTGTTAATCAATGAGCTTTCTTTCTGTGACTTAGTCTGATCTGCAGTCTTTGTTATCACTGTGAATATGTTTATGAACTGGTCTTATTAGCATGTGACTGTGTTAACTTCTAAAAACTGAATTAAGTCTGCCTAGGTTCAAATGTGTTGCTATTTGTTTGTGTTCTATGTGTGATTTTGTACCCCCTAATCCCACCCTACTCTCCTGAATTCTCACTCTTTGCTGGTTGAAAGCCAAAGCAATTTAGGTTCTATCCCTTGGCCTCCCTAGTGTGAGCACTGCTCAGGGTTCATATGAGACCCTCGTGAACTCTGATATACTAAGATTTGGTCCCTAGTCTTCTTTGAACTGTTCTGATCATTCTTCTCTAGTGTGAGCCCTGCCCTGGGTTCTTGAAGTCCTTGGGAACTCTGACACGCTAGAGATTTGGGTTTTGTATGCTTATCCTTAAGATATGGGTGAATCATTCACTGCTGGTTACTGTGTAGCTTTGAACATGGGCTTTTGGAGCTACTGTGAGTTGAAGGCTTGGCATGTTCAGGTGTATTTGGGCCTGCTGCAGACTTCCTATAGTTTTTATACTTTGTAATTCATTCATTCAATTTTGGTCTGTAATAATTATTTGTAATAACAATTGGGGTATTAGTAAATTGGGAAACTGGGTTTATTTTAACATTTGCATGAGAATGTGTATAAATCCTGCCTATAGGTATTTACTTTGCTCATTCTGCTATTGTGTTAGATAACCTTCCTATAGGTGTTTACTTTGTTCATTCTGCTATTGTATGTTAGATAACCTGCCTATAGGTGTTTACTTTATTCAAATAGATTCTGCTATTGTATGTTAGATAACCTGCCTATAGGTGTTTATTTTGCTCGAATATGCTCTGTAGATAACCTGCCTATAGGTGTTTGCTTGCTCGAATAAGCTCTGTGGATAACCTGCCTATTCTGCTCTTTAGATACCATGCCTATAGGGAATAAAATAACCAAAGTTCAATTTGCATTGCAGCATATTCATAGGGTCATTTATAAATCTACATTTTTAGAAGTCATGCCCATAGGGTTCTTAATTGATTGATATGTTATTGTCATACTTGCTCATTTAGTATATAAGAACTAAAACCAGTTTCAATCATCAAGGGTAGGAATCATGTCTACAAGGTAATCACTATCTGTGTTAAGCACTAAAATCAGGCTTTAAAATACTGCCTCATTGAACGCCAGTAGAAAGCATGCCTATAGGAACAACTGAGTAATTCTAAATATCTCTCGTGTTTATTACTGCCAAATACTGAATAAATCACCTAGATAGCATGTTTATAGGTTTCAACTGCTTATGCTTATAACCAGTAGACAACTGTGCAGTCACTTAGAAATTACTTTGCATAACTGCTCGCATGATTAAAATCCATAATCATATAGAAATCATGCCTATAGGGCCTAACGACTTCAATTGTTGAAACTGTCAGAACGCCTAATTTGTTTGCATGCATTTGCTGCCTAAGTGTGGAGGCTAACCTGAGCCCTTATTTTCTTTTACATGAAAGTACAATGTGTTTTGTATGTCGCTTAGTTTTTATCATTTTTTAGCAACCTAAGTTAAGTCTAGAACCATCCAAAAAATAGAGGTCCAAACGCCTCCTGGGCCATAGGCAAGGGATGGGTAGTGCACGCATAAGGTAGGATTTAGAATTGATTAGAGCGCTTTAGGTAAATAACTTAAAGATAGTAATCGGGTAGCCGGAGATGATAGTCTGTGCTTGCTGAATAATATGAGTAACACCTCCATCTTGGGGGAGTTACGAAGTATTATTTACGTTGCACGGGGTGATCCTTTAGGCTAAAATACTTAGGACCCCCACTCCTATTAAAGTAATTCTTTCTTTATGTTTCTCTTATATCTTAGACTAATTCACATTATATAAGTTCGGTCGGGACCCACCGTTGTGGACCTCGAGGAGTGCCTAACACCTTCTCCTCGAGGTAATTTGAGCCCTTACCCAATCTTTGGTGACGCAAACTAGTAAACCCGAGTCATTTGCAATAGGTGCCCTAATGCACCTTAATCTGTTAGGTGGTGACTCTCTTTTAATAACCCTTCCTCCCTTTTCAAAAGAGTTTTCAATGTCGAAACCCGATTTCGCGAGAAAAAGGGGGCGCGACAGCATGGCGACTCTACTGGGGAAATCCTTAGGCTCTTACCATAACGAACTGGGTTTGTGTGAATTAGTCTCCCTCGATAAGCATGCCTTTATTATTTTATGCTTAATTTCGCTATTTATTTGCCACATGCACATCCCCTTCCTTATTCTCCTTTTATATGCAATTCTTCATTTAATCTTATTATAATATGCAAATCATATTCGATGGCTTCAATCTTTATGTCCTTCCCAATCCCTACCCTTTTTACCGCTTTATTATAATTTTTCCATTATACGAACTTACTCCTCCCTTGTTTTTCTTTCTTTCCTATCTTTACAATTATTAAATACCGCATTTATCGCTTTCATCATGTAAAATACTTGACAAGATGTTATTTCACTTTTGCATAATTACATGCTCTGCATCATATTCCACTCGTGTGCAATTAATACCATAGCGGCACTTGATGAGTGTCCGCGCTCTTCCTATATTACCCTTTTAAATTTGGAAAGGCTTATTTGCGGTAAAACTAGTCGATCAGCGGTGCAGTCGAAGGTTCCATGCCTTTCCCTCTCAAGTTGTCCGCTTGAGGGTACCAGTCTAGACTTCTATAGAAAACCCTACTCTGATGTTAAATGTGCATGCATCATGTCCAAACCTAGCATCGGTTAGTATGTTGTACGCATAATAACCTTCTAAGGAAAGCCTTGTCCAAAGCCCATCGGGATTTCCATAATCCCACGGGCACAATCATGATATGTGCATTCTTTGGAGAAAACATGCTGATATGCTAATCATTAATGTGTAAGTAGTCAATTCGGAGTGGGGAAAGGGCTAACTTTGTTTATTTTGCAGAAAATGAGGCACGAAGTCCCAAGGTTCGGCATGGTCCGAAGTATCCCACCTTTATTGCTAGATTGGTGGGAAAATCTCTCGCCAAGCGACAAAAACCACGTGAAAAGAGTTCTCGGAAATTTACCCTCCTTGCTAGACATTCAGCCAAACAATGTACTGATCGAGGCTGCTACCATGTTCAGGGACGAAAAGAGGGCCTTTTTTTTGTTTCGGTAACGTAGAGATGACTCCCCTTCTAGAGGAAATAGGAGGTTTTGTTGGACTACCCTGGGATAGCCCTGGTCTATTGGTACCAGAAAATCGCACTTCTAGGGGATTTCTGAAAATGATGGGACTTAGAAAGAATAACGAGTTAGTCTGCTTGAAGAAGTCCTACATACCTTTCGACTTCCTTTACGAGTGTTATGGGCACAGCACATCCTATCGTATTTTTCATGATGAGTTTGCCATCACTTTCCTGGGCTGGACTCATCATTGGGTTTTTGTGTTCATCGTCTGTTTTCTGGGTATGATAGTATTTCCAATTCAAGGAGACAGGATTCACACTCGTTTGGCTATGGTTACCAAGACCTTAATGGAAGGGATTGAGGGACAGACTTACACTATTGTCCCAATAACCATGGTAGAGATATACCGAGCTTTGGACCGCTGTAAGAAGGGATTCAGACATTTTGAGGGTTGTAATTTGTTACTGTAAATATGGTTGTTGGAGCATCTTCAAAGAGGACAGTACCGTCAGGAATTTCCGCGGCGACCATGGAATGACCACATGGCTTTTCACCATCCAAAAATAATGACTTTTATCCCATACAGGTTTGCACAACCGGAAAACGCCGTGGATTGGGTACACTTCTTTAGCAATTTGACTGATGACAATGTCCATTGGATGTTCGAGTGGTTCCCTACTAGCGAGTTCATCATCAGGTCCAGGGATGTTCCTCACTTAGTGTTGATCGGGTTGAGGGGTATCTCCTTATGCTCCTATCAGGGTCATGAGACAGGCTGGGAGAAAACAAGTCATACCGCGAGTTTCTAAGATGGTTCACTACAAAGCAGACTTTCAGGGTGGTGCCATTCCATTCAAGTGTGAGGCCCAACACATGTGGCATCTGAATATTATTGTGGAAAAGGATACCATCGAACCAGATCGGTACCACGCCGGTCATGTGTATTTCTACCTATCATGGTTGGATGATGACATAGCAAGAGAAGCCGAGCCAGGGGTTAATCGAGGAAACATGGTCATAGATGAAGCTGCCGAAGCACAGGTAAAATACAAGAGGTTGCACAAGAGAATCCTTGAATCTGAGGCCAGACACTTGGAACAACACAAGGTAGACATGGAATCAATCAATGAATGGAGGGAAATTGCTACAAAATCAACGGAGAGGTTGGAGTACTTAGAGCAGGGTCTGATGGAACTTGAAGGGAAAATGAGGAAAATGATCGTACATTGTCAGAATGCAGAGGGCAACGAAGGAGGACACCTAGCAAGGGTGTATCTGCTGCTGGACATGCACGACCTGGGGAATCTAATCGATGGGGCCAAGAAGGCCAAGCTTGGAGAGGGTCCCTCCGGGACCAAGTAGATTAGAATTATTGTTTACTTGCTTTTCTAGAGTCATTTTAGAAATTGATTGTAATAAGGCAAATGCCATTAGCAACTCCTTTTTTATTATTGTCGTTTTAGAGGTTTGACTTATTTATTACATTAATGAAATGAGGCAATTATCGGCATTAAGTTTCTCCAAACCTCAGGCACAATGAGGTGCCCAAAATTAGGACGCGAATTTATGTAACATGTTTAAATACTGCAAATATCGTTCCCAAAATTCCCTACTGACTTGTTTACCTTTTTGCTTTTTTCTTTGTTTTGATTATTCCCATCCCCTAAGGTTGGTTCGTGCATCTGGCATCATCAGCATATCATACCAGATCCAGAGGTCCTCCACCTCCTCCTCCTCCAAGTGATCCTAAAAGTAAGGGAAAGGCTAAGATGGATGACATGAGTGGTATCAGGAAAGATAACGCTGCGCATGTGGAAAATGTTGAAACTTCAGATGGTCGGAGTACTCCAGCACAGAATGATTTGGTTCTACGGTTGGAGCAGAAAATACTGGAATTACAAGGGGAACTTGAGCAGGTCCGCAACTTGGAAAACCTCTCCCTCACCTTAAACGTCCCAGATATTAACCAGCAAAACGCCCAGAACCCAGCACCTCCTCAAAACACACCAAACCAACATCCACAAAATCCTCCCACACCTCATCAAAATCCTAACCCTCCACCAGTACTAACTCCTCCTCAGCACCAACATCTTCCAACTCAGTATCCGCAAATTACTACCTACCATACTCCTCAAAATACACCACAACCTACTCCCGATCCGCAGAATTCAACCAATGATCACCACTACACTCGAACCCCCGGAATCCACCAAAACAACCCCATATATGTAGAAACCCTACCTCACCCCACTCAACAAACCCCATACACAGCGGAATCCGCCGAGAAGGGACTGCTCATCAAGAATATGGCAGAGGAACTTAAGAAGCTCACAAGCCGATTCCAGGGTGTCGAAGGGGGTTAAGGAATTGAGGGTTTGAATTATGAAGATTTGTGTATTCAGCCAGACGTAAAACTGCCGGAGGGTTGCAAACCTCCTAAGTTCGAGATGTTTAACGGAACAGGTGACCCAAAGGTGCATCTAAGGACATACTGTGACAAGCTCGTAGGAGTTGGAAAGGATGAGAGGATTCGCATGAAGCTGTTCATGAGAAGTCTCACTAGGGACCCCCTATCTTGGTACATCAGTCAAAATCCCAAAAAGTGGGTTAGTTGGGTAAGCATGGCATCGGATTTCATGGCTCAATTCAGGTTTAATACGGAGAATGCACCAGACATCTTCTACATACAGAATCTCAAGAAGAAGCCAACGGAAACTTTCCGCAAGTATGCTACTCGATGGAGATCGGAAGCTGCGAAAGTAAGGCCGCCATTGGAAGAAGAGAATATGAACAAGTTCTTCGTCCGGGCCCAGGATCCACAATACTACAAAAGGTTAATGGTTATCGAGAATCACAAATTCTCCAACATCATCAAATTGGGGGAAACGATTGAAGAAGGGATCAAGAGCGGAATGGTAACTAATTTTGAGGCATTACAGGCTACAAACAAAGCATTGCAGTCAGGGGGTATATCCAAGAAGAAAGAAGTAGGGGCCTTGATGGTAGCCCAAGGTCCAAAATCTCCTCTTACATACCAAACACCTCCACCCACATATCAGCCTTTACCTCCCAGATATCCACAACCCGCCACTACCTACCACACTTATAACACCCAGCCAGCATATTATCACTCACCGCCAGCCCGCCAAAACTATCAGAAACCTAGACCAAATTTTGACTGTAGGCCACCCAGACAATACACCCCTATTGCTGAACCCATCGATCAATTATACGAGAGACTGAAAGCTGCTGGATATGTCACCCTTATTCTTGTTGTTGCCATGGAAAACTCTTCTCAATGGGTCAATCCAAATAAAACATGTGCCTACCACTCCGACATGAAAGGTCATACCATTGATGAATGTCGCACCCTGAAAGACAAGATCCAGACACTAATCGATACCAAGGTTATACAAGCAAAGGAGGCTGCACCTAACGTCCGCAACAATCCTCTCCTGGATCATAGGGGCGAGGGAGTAAATATGATAGAGACTAATGAAGAATGGGACCCAGAAGGGTCGATTGGGCTTATTCGAGAAGGGGATGACCCAAAGAAACCTGCGGTCACTCTTACTCCTATTGTGGTACAGATACAGCCACCAGTTGAAGTTGAAGTAGACGTACCAACCCCGTTCGAGGTGGAAACAACACTTGCAGCTGCACCTGCTCTATTCAAAGTAGAAGTAACCACACCCTTCACTATGATGGTAGCATCCACACCGCCCTTTAAATCCAATGTTGTACCCTGGGACTATGTTGCAGAAGCCAGGAGGAAAGGAAAAGCAAAAAGAGAAGAATCTGGTGCAACATAAGGGATGACCAGGACTGGTAGAATTTATACACCTGAGAATTTGGGAGGAACGAGTAAAGAAGCTGCTTCCAAGCAACCCATCATCGAAACTGGCCCGGATGATCTTTGGAGAAAGGTGCAAGCAAGAGAATATTTTGTGGTAGACCATCTGAACAAAACTCCTGCTTAGATATCCATCCTATCATTATTGCAGAATTCTGAGGCACATAGGAATGCCTTGATGAAGGTATTGAATGAAGCTTACGTACCTAACAATATCACAAGTGGGGAGATGGCTAACATTGTAGGGCAAGTACTGGAGAGACACAAGATTACCTTTCATGAAGACGAACTGCCACCAGAGGGATTAAGCCACAACAGGGCGATGCACATCACGGTACAATGCGAGGATAAATTCATTGCCAGGGTTTTGATAGATGAAGGGTCTAGTCTCAATATCTGTCTGCTGACTACTCTGAAAAGGTTGGGTAAAGGTTTGCATGAAATACGAGCAGGGACTATGAATGTGAAGGCGTTCGATGGGTCTCAAAGGGCCACAATTGGGGAAACCAATCTATGCTTGCAGATGGGCCCGACTTGGTTTGATGTTGAATTTCAAGTGCTAGACATATCCGCCTCATACAATCTGCTATTAGGACGACCTTGAATGCATGTCGTCGGGGCCGTGGCTTCTACTTTGCACCGGGCTATAAAGTTCGAATGGAATCATCAGGAGGTGATAATTCATGGAGACGGGAGTAATCCCATTTATACTAACCAAACTGTTCCAGTCGTGGAAAATAGAAGGAAGTTAGGTGGGGAGACTTATCATCGCATCGAGCGCATCAATGAAATTGAGAAAGACAAGTGGTGGAGCAGCAAAATAGAAAGCATACTAGCGTGGGCAGGGTATGAACCCGGTAAAGGGCTCGGGAAGAACCTCCAAGGTATTACCAAACCAATACAGCTAAAACATCATGGCATGACCTTTGGACTTGGATATCAATACACCTAGCAGAAGTATGACGATTGGTCGCTGCCATGGCGTGGTCCTTATTACCCTCTTGAGTAGCCGGTACCATATTTGAGCCAATCCTTTCATCAAGCCGACATGATGTGGGGATCTGAAGAAGATGAAGTTCTAGCTCTCTTAAGGAATCTGTTCTTGGAAGATGAAGACATGGATTGCAGTGTGATAGTTGAGAATGAGGAGGAAGAAGGCCTCGTCATCCAGACAGTGGAGAAGGGAGTTTTCTCAGGAACTGGACTGCCACACAGGGCTCGATGAGTCCCGGGGTAGCATGGCTGCTAGTGTCATTCATTTTGAAAACAATTCCTTTTGAGCATTTTTGTTTAAAATATTTGTTCTTTCCTTTCAGTATTTTGCTTTAGAAAACATTGTTTGAAGTCATTAAAATTTGCTTTGTTTGACGTTTCAATACTTATCAACGGCTTAATGTTTTATTATTATTATCTTTCATATTTTTCTCTCTACAGCATTACTATTTCTTACCTTGATGAACCAACAACTGTGACATGTAATGAGACAACGCAACATAAGGATAGTGACTCGGAAGAGATAAGATGTGATACCTGAGGAAATCGTCAGAGAAGTTGAGAATTTTGAGAACAAACCTAAGTCCAATCTGGACGAGACTGAGGTAGTCAACTTGGGAGATTCTGAAACCGTCAAAGAAACTCGCATAAGCATTCACTTGTCACCATCAGAGAAGAAAGAGTACACTCATTTCTTAAGAGAGTATGAAGACATTTTCGCATGGTCATATGATGATATGACTGGGCTGACCACGTCCATAGTGGCTCATAAGCTACCTACCAATCCAAGGTGTCTGCCAGTAAAGCAGAAGCTCAGAAAGTTCAAGCCAGATATGAGTTTGAAAATCAAAGAAGAAGTTACCAAACAGATCAAAGCTAAGGTTCTCAGAGTGGTTGAATATCCAACTTGGTTGGCTAACATCGTGCCAGTTCCGAAGAAGGATGGGAAAGTCAGAGTATGCATCGATTATCGGGACCTAAACAGAGCAAGTCCCAAAGATGATTTCCTGTTACCCAACATACACATACTGATCGACAATTGTGCCAAGCATGAACTTCAATCCTTTGTGGATTGCTTCGCGGGATATCATCAGATTTGGATGAATGAAGAGGATGTCGAAAAGACGGCTTTTATCACACTATGGGGGGTGTACTGCGATAAAATGATGTCATTTGATCTGAAGAATGCTGGGGCCACTTATATGAGGGCCATGACAACTATTTTTCATGACATGATACACAAGGAGATAGAGGTATATGTGGATGACGTCATCATCAAATCCAAGAAGAGTACAGATCACATAGCAAACTTGAGAAAATATTTTGATCGGCTTCAGAGGTACAATTTGAAATTGAATCCGGCAAAATGTGCCTTCGGGGTCCCCGCAGGAAATTTATTAGGCTTCATCGTCAGTCGCCGAGGAATTGAGCTAGACCCATCAAAGGTCAAGACTATCCAAGATTTGCCGCCTCCAAAGAACAAGAAAGACATGATGAGTTTTTTAGCACGTCTCAACTATATCATCCGCTTCATAGCACAATCAACTGTAATATGTGAGCCGATTTTCAAAATACTGAAGAAGGATGCCGCAACCAGTTGGACTCAAGATTGCCAAAAAGCTTTTGACAAAATCAAATAATACTTGTCCACACCACCAGTCCTAGTCCCTCTAGAGCTTGGTAGATCACTGTTACTCTACCTTTCCATACTAGATGGGGCTTTCGGTTGTGTCTTGGGACAACATGACAAGACAGGGAGAAAAGAACAGGCCATATATTATCTGAGCAAGAAGTTCACACCTTATGAAGCACGGTATTCTCTGCTGGAACGCACCTGCTGTGCTTCGACCTGGATAATCCAGAAACTGAGGCACTACTTCTATGCCTATACTACATATCTCATATCAAGGATGGACCCTCTGAAGTACATCTTCCAGAAACCCATGCCTACAGGGAAGCTGGCAAAATGGTAGATATTGTTGAGTGAATTCGACATTGTCTATGTGACTCAGAAGGCAGTTAAAGGACAAGCATTAGCAGATCATCTTGCGGAAAATCCTGCAGGAGGAGAATACGAACCACTAAAAATTATTTTCCTGATGAAGAAGTATCATTCGTAGGAGAGGATATCTCCGAAGCCTACGACGGGTAGAGAATGTTTTTCGATGGAGCCGCAAACTTCAAAGGTGGGTAAATCCACTAAATCCCAAGTGTGATTTTTCTCTAAGGCATGTATTTCCTCAAGCATTGCTTCAGATCATCCAGGATGATTCAAAGCTTCTTTTACCATTTTGGGTATAGAAATAGAGTCTAGAGACACAATCAAAGATCTAGATGCGGGAGACAAGTGGACGTAGAAAACAAAATTAGCAATGGAATATATGGATTTGCAAGTACGTATACCTTTGCGAAGAGAAATTGGAAGGTCAAGGTTTTCTGGAGGGTCAGGTGGAGGCAAATCTGATGATGAAGGAACTGATGACGAAGGAACTGATGCAGAACATGTATCATTCGTCTGTTGCCTCCGTGAGTAAACTTGAACAATTGGCGGTCTTGCTAACACAGTTGGAGCAGGTACTAAAGGCAAAATAGTGGATTGGTTCTCGATAGATGAACTAGGAGATGGAGGAACATCATCTCGTTGTTCTGTCAAAGTACATGTAACCTGATATACTAGCCACTCATCTTCCCCCCCCCCTGACTTGTAGAAATGGGAGGTGTATAGAAGTGTAGACTCTAAAAATACCACATCAGTTGACAGCAAATATTTGCCAAGTTCAGTAGAATAACACCGACACCCCTTCTGAAGGCGAGAATAGCCAAGGAAAACACACTTCAATGCCTTGGGATCCAACTTGGTAACCTATGGTCGAACATCTCGAACATAACAAGTGCTTCCAAATACCTTAGGTTCCACCGGAAATAATGCATTGTTTGGAAAAAGAACACTGTAAGGCACATTACCACCAAGCATAGTAGACGACATGAGATTAATCAGAAAGCAAGCCGTAGAGACCGCATCAGCCCAGAACTGTTTAGGAACCTTCATTTGGAACAAAAGTGTCCAAGCTATCTCAAGTAGATGTGTAACGATCCGACCAGTTATTTTAAAAGTTGTAGCCCCATTCCCCTATTTACTGCTCATTCTGTGCTTTATAACTATTATGTGACTTGCCGGGGTAGTCGGTTCAGGTCCGGAGAGATTTTAGAATGAATTGGAACACTTAGTTCCAAAGTTTAAAACTTAAGTTGAAAAGATTGGCTGGATGTCCACTTATGTGTAAACAACCCCGGAATAGAATTTTGATGATTCCAACAGCTCCGTATGGTGATCTTTGAACTTATGAGCGTGATCGGAATTTTATTTGGAAGTCCGTAGTTAAATTAGGCTTGAAATGGCTAAAATAGGAATTTAAGTTTGAAAGTTTGACCGGGGAGTTAACTTTTTGATATCGGGGTCGGAATCTAGTTCCAAATATTTTCAAAGCTTCGTTATGTCATTTATGACTTGTGTACAAAATTTGAGGTCAATCACACTTGATTTGATAGGTTTCGACACCGAATGTAGAAGTTGGAAATTCTTAAGTTCCTTAAGCTTGAATTGGGGTATGATTCGTGGTTTTAGCATCGTTTTATGTGATTTGAGGTTACAAATAAGTTTGTATGATATTTTAGGACTTGTTGGTGTATTTGGTTGAGGTCTCGAGGGCCTCGGGTGAGTTTCAGATGGTTAACGGATCAAAAGTTGGACTTAAACAGCTGCTGTAATTTTTCGGCTGGAAATTCGGGGGCAGAAATCGAAGCCATGATCGAGCTCATGGTCGAGGGCCAAGACCGAGGCCCAGGATCGAGGCTTAGGATCGAGGGCCATGATCGAGGGCCAGGATCGAGGGAGGATCGATGGCAGCTTGGACAGAACTTTAAGTTATAAAGCAGGGGACTTCGTCCTATTTTCTATTTTTGACAAATTGGAGCTTGGGGAGAGGCGATTTTTGGGAGATTTTCAGAGAAAACATCGGGGTAAGTGTTCTTAACTCAATTATGGTTAGATGACCGGAATCCATCATCTGTTTTCACCATTTAATTAGTGTTTTGAGATTGAAATTTGGGAAAAGTTTAGAAATCTCAAAGAAACGAATTTTTGAGATTTCGGTATCGATTCAGAGTCGGATTTGAGTGAAACTGGTATAGTTGGACTCGTAATTGAATGTGTTATTGGGTTTTGTAACTTTCGCCGGATTTCGAGATGTGGGCCCTTCATGCGATTTTTGAGTTAATTTCAGATTCTTATTGAAAAATGTAGTATTTTCTAATGAAATTGATTCCTATAGTTTTTGTTGACTGTATTGAATTATTTTGGCTAGATTCGAGCCATTCAGAGTTGAATAATCGAGGAAAAGGCCTACTAGTGGATTAAATTGGAGCAAGTCAAGGTAAGTGACTTGTCTAACTTTGTGTGGGGGAAATTCCCCCTAGGATTGGTATTGATGTGATAATTATAATGTGTTGAAAGTCGTGTACACGAGCTAAATGTGAAAAACTCTAGTTTTTAAATTGTGTATTTTTCTGTCACACATTAATTAAATTATTTTATCCGATTATATTCATCATCATTGATCAATATTATATTCCTAAATTTGCCTGACATTTTTCCTACTAATTGTTTTTACCCGTTTAGTCGAAACTTTGCTTTATTTTATTCTGTGCATTATTTGAAGGTTGAATTTTCTTAAATTAAATATTATTAAAAATGAAGTATTTTACATTTAATAATTGGATGTTAAGGCAAGATGTTAAATTTGAGGAAATATTAATTTTGCTGAATATTTTGTGAAGATTTTTGTATTCATTGTGATTGAGTCGTGAGCTCCGTATTGTGTAAATAATGGATATTATTTTGCTGAATATTTGGTGAAGACTTTTGTATTTACTGTGATTGAGCCGTGAGCTCCTTATTGTGGAAAAATATTCTGGTTGTTGATTTATTTTGGCAAGTTGAAATATTTGGGCATTTGAAGTGCAAATTATGATATATTGTGATATTGATACGCATGCGATGATATAAGGTCTGGGTGTTGAAACGCATGCGGTGAGATAAGGGTGGCTTGATACGCGTGGCTAGTAGGGGAACTACTAGAAGTCATGCGGTATGATAAGAGTGGCTAAAACGCGGGATGCTATTTCGGGAAAAATATTTTCTTTAAAATTAAATGTGAAGGCTCCCGTGGTGATATAAGGAAATGAGATATTGTGAATTTATTTATGATCTGGGACTACGAGGCGGTACCTCGGGAGCGCCATTGTTGATATTTCTTTATGGCTGCATTTGCCTTTGATTAATGTCGTGATTTTCTTAAAGTTGAAATTTTTTGTTTTCCTGCCGCAAGGTATTACTTACCCTTATTTTGTGAAATTTGATGGTGACATACTACTTACTTGATTCATTTCCATTGTCATTTATTGTTATTATATTGTTAAACATGTCACCATGTCTTTTAGTATTCCAGTAGGGCCTGACCTGACCTCATCACTACTTTACTGAGGTTAGGCTTGGCACTTACTCGGTACCGCTGTGGTGTACTCATACTACGCTTTTGCACATTACTTTGTGTAGATCCAGGTACTTCTTACCAGCCCAGATATTAGTGAGCCACCGGTGTATGGAGACTTCGAGGTATATCTGCCAACGTCCGCAGACTCCGGAGTCCCCTTCTATCTTATTATGTTGTCTTCCTTATTTGCTTTAGATTCTGATGTATAGAGACATAGAGAATAAATTCTTAGAAGCTTGTGACTTATTCCTACCGGGTTTTGGGAGTTGAAATTGTTAAATAGTAGTTTTTATTTATTCGACTGTTAAGGATTAAATTTCAGTTTTATATTCAATTATATTCCGCATTGATAGGCTTACCTAGTCTTAGAGACTAGGTGCCATCACGACATCCTACAGAGGGAATTTGGGGTTGTGACAAGTTGGTATCAGAGCTCTAGGTTCATAGGTATTATGAGTCACAAGCAGGTTTAGTAGAGTCTCGTAGATCGGTACAGAGACGTCTGTACTTATCTTTGAGAGGCTATGGAACTATTAGGAAATTATCACTTCTTTAAATCCTTATCGTGCGCAATTGTTGACTTCAAAATTTTAAACCATTATCTTTTTATTCTCTCACAAATGGTGAGGACACGCACAACTAGATCCGATGATCAGGCACCCGCGCCCCCTGTTGGAGCCGCAAGAGGCTGGGGTCGGGGCAGTGGCCGAACCAAAGGCCGAGGAAGACCACGTGGTACAGCCAGAGCACCCGCACGAGCTGCTGCAGAGGAACCACCAGTGGCTCCAGTTGAAGAACAAGCACCTGAGGCGCCTGTTACCGCTCCTGGACTTCAGGAAACTCTTGCCCAGATTTTGAGCATGTTTGGCACTCTAGCTCATGCAGGGTTAATTCCACTTGCTCCTGCCACATCTCAGGTAGGGGGAGGAGCACAAACTCCCGTTGCCCGTACCCCAGAGCCACGGGCCCAGGTTGACCATGCCCCAGAGGTTATACCAGTGCAGCCAATTGTCCCAGTTCGGCCCGAGGCTAGGGCAGTAGTTTTAGAGGGGGAGCAGATCAGGCTCGAGAGGTACAAAAAGTACCACCCTCCCACATTCAGCGGTGTAGCTTCAGAGGATGCTCAGGGATTTCTGGAGGAATGTCACCGTATCCTTCGTACTATGGGTATTGTGGATTCTAGTGGGGTTTCTTTCACGGCATTCCAGCTTAGAGGAGCAGCCTACCAGTGGTGGCGGGCATATGAGTTGGATAGTCCGACCGAGGCAGCTTTACTCACTTGGACTCAATTCTCAGATATGTTCTTGAGGGAGTATGTTCCTCAGAGTCTTAGAGATGCATGACACACAGAGTTTGAGCAGCTGCGCCATGGTTCTATGACCATGTCGAAATATGCGGTCCGATTCAGTGATTTGGCTAGGCATGCATCAGCCTTGGTTGCTACTGTTCGATAGCGGGTTCGTTGATTTATCGAGGGGCTCCACCCTAGTATCAAATTTAGTATGGCCCGAGAAGTGGAGATGGACATCACATACCAACATGTGGTGTCAATTGCTAGGAGATTGGAGGGTATGCGGACTTGGGAGAGAGAAGAGAGGGAAGCTAAGAGACCCCGAGATTCTGGAACATATAACAATTCTCGTGCCCCAGCTGCAGCTCATCATGGTAGAGGCTATGTGAGCCGTCCTATTCATTCAGCACTTCCAGCTTCCAGTAGTATTCCGGCTACTCCCAGATCCCATGTTCCATATTATGCACCGCCGGTGTCTACTGTACCTCCTGTACGGGGTGCTTTCAGCAAGCAGTCTAGTCGATCAGGCCCGAGCCAGTCCCAACAGCCACATCCTCCGAGGGATTGTTTTAAGTGTGGTGACACTCGTCATATAATGAGGTATTGCCCCAGATTTAGGAGGGGTGCACCTCCACATATTTCTCAGGCCCCACCTATTCCACAGGGCCCTTAGGCTTCTCAGGCCATGATTACTGTACCCGTTGCTACTTCACCTGCACATCCAGCTAGAGGTGGAGGTCAGACATGTAGAGGTCGCCCTAGAGGGGGAGGCCAGGCCAGATATTATGCCCTTCCTGTTAGGACAGAGGCAGTTGCATCTGATTCTGTTATCACAGGTATTATTTTGGTCTGTCATAGAGATGCATCGATCTTATTTGATCCAGGCTCCACTTATTATTATGTGTCATCTTATTTTGCCCCGTATTTGGGCGTATCCCGTGATTCTTTGAGTTCTTCTGTTTATGTATCTACACCCGCGGGTAAATCTATTATTGTTGTCCGCGTGTATCGATCATGTTTAATTGTTATCAGTGGTTTTGAGACTAGAGCTAATTTATTATTGCTCAGTATGGTGGATTTCAATATTATTTTGGGCATGGACTGGTTGTCGCCCTATCACACTATCCTTGATTGTTACGCCAAGACGGTGACGTTGGCTATGCCAGGTCTACCGCGGCTAGAGTTGAGAGGTACCTTGGATCATGTTCCTAGCAGAGTTGTTTCTTTTCGTAAAGCTCAACAAATGGTTGAGAAGGGGTGTGATGCGTATCTGGCCTATGTGAGAGATGTTAGTGTTGATACTCCTACCATGGAGTCAGTTCCTGTAGTAAGGGATTTTCCTGATGTATTTCCAGCGGATCTTCTGGGTATGCCACCCGACAGGGATATTGACTTTGGCATTGATTTGTTACCGGGCACTCTGCCCATTTCTATTCCATCATATCGTATGGCCCCAGCAGAGTTGAAAGAATTAAAAGAACAGTTATAGGAGTTGCTTGATAAGGGCTTCATTCGGCCCAGTGTATCGCCTTGGGGTGCTCCTGTCTTGTTTGTGAAGAAGAAGGATGGTTCTATGCGGATGTGTATTGATTACCGCCAGTTGAACAAGGTTACAGTGAAGAACATGTATCCATTGCCACGTATTGATGACCTATTTGATCAGCTTCAGGGTGCCAGGGTATTCTCTAAAATTGACTTGCATTCAGGCTATCATCAGTTGAAGATTCAAGAACCCGATATCCCGAAGACTGCTGTTAGGACTCAGTATGGTCATTATGAGTTCCTTGTAATGTCATTTGGGCTAACCAACACCCCAACAACATTTATGCACTTAATGAATAGTGTATTTCAGCCCTATCTTGATTCTTTCGTCATTGTGTTTATTGACGACATTCTGGTGTATTCCCAGAGTCGGGAAGATCATGAGAAACACCTGAGGACTGTGCTTCAGACTTTGAGAGAAAAGAAGTTATATGCAAAATTTTCAAAGTGTGAATTCTGGCTTGATTCAGTGGGATTTTTGGGCCACATAGTTTCGTGCGAAGGGATTAAGGTAGATCCAAAGAAGATTGAAGCAGTGCAGAGTTGGCCCAGAACATCATCAGCTCTGAGATCAGGAGTTTTCTTGGTTTGGCGGGGTATCGCCGATTTGTAGAGGGTTTCTCTTCTATTGCTGAACCTATGACCAAATTGACCCAGAAGGGTGCTCCGTTCAAGTGGACCGAGGAATGTGAGGAGATCTTACAAAAGCTCAAGACAACTTTGACTACAACCCCAGTATTGGTATTACCTACAGGTTCAAGGTCTTATACTGTGTATTGTGATGCATCGCGTATTGGTCTCGGTGCAGTGTTGATGTAAGACGGTAGGGTGATTGCCTACGTATCCAGACAGTTAAAGGTACACGAGAAGAATTATCCGGTCCACGACCTTGAGTTAGCAGCTATTGTTCATGCCTTGAAGATTTGGCGGCATTATTTGTACGATGTACATTGTGTGGTCTACACTGATCACCAGAGTCTACAACATCTGTTTAAATAGAAGGATATTAATTTGCGGCCGCGGATATGGTTGGAGTTGCTTAAGGATTATGATATCATCATTCTCTATTATCCCGGGAAGGCCAATGTAGTGGCCGGTGCCTTGAGTCATAAGGCGGAGAGTTTGGGTAGCTTAGCATATTTACCGGTAGCAGAGAGGCCTTTAGCCTTGGCTGTTCAGGCCTTGGCCAACCAGTTTGTTAGATTGGATATTTTCGAGCCGAGACGAGTTTTGACTTGTGTAGTTTCTCAGTCTTCTCTTAATGATCGTATCGGGGAGCGTCGGTATGATGAACCCCATCTGCTTGTCCTTAAGGATACAATTCAGCACAGTGATGCTAAGGAAGTCACTATTGGAAATGATAGTGTATTACGAATGCAGGGCAGGCTATGTGTGCCTAATGTAGATGGTTTGCATGAGTTGATTCTACAGGAGGCTTACAGTTCGCGGTACTCAATTCATCGGGTGCTGCAAAGTTGTATCAGGACTTGAGACAGCTCTATTGGTGGAGGCGGATGAAGAAAGACATAGTGGAATATGTATCTCGGTGCCTAAATTGCCAGCAAGTGAAGTATGAGCATCAATAACCGGGTAGATTGCTTCAGAAGTTAGAGATTCCAGAACGAAAATGGGAGCAGATCACTATGGATTTTGTTGTTGGGCTCCCACGGACTCAGAGGAAGTTCGATGCAGTTTGGGTTATTGTGGATAGGTTAACCAAGTCAGCCCATTTCATTCCCGTAGTTACTACTTACTCTTCGAAACAGATGGCTCAAGTCTATATTCGCGAGATTGTCAAACTTCATGGAATACCGGTATCTATCATATTTGACTGGGGTACGCAGTTTACATCATGGTTCTGGAAGGTAGTACAACGTGAGTTGGGTACTCGGGTAGAGTTGAGTACAACATTTCACCCTCAGACGGACGGGCAGTCTGAACGCACTATTCAGATACTGGAGGATATGCTTCGTGCACGTGTGATAGATTTTGAGGGTGCTTGGGATCAGTTCTTACCACTTGCAGAGTTTGCTTACAATAACAGCTACCAGTCGAGCATTCAGATGGCTCCGTATGAGGCCTTGTATGGTAGGCAGTGCCGGTCTCCAGTAGGTTGGTTTGAACCGAGCGAGGCTATGCTATTGGGTATAGACTTGGTTCAGGATGCCTTGGAAAAGGTTAAATTGATTCAGGATCGACTTCGTACAACCCAATCTATACAGAAGAGTTATGCGGATCAGAAGGTTCGTGATGTTGCATTCATGGTTGGTGAGCAGGTCTTGTTCCGGGTTTCGCCTATGAAGGGTGTTATGAGGTTCGAGAAGAAGGGCAAGTTGAGCCCTAGGTATATTGGGCCTTTTTAGATTCTTGAGAGAGTTGGGGAGGTGGCTTACAAACTTGCACTACCACCTAGTCTCTCTGTAGTTCATACAGTGTTCCATGTTTCCATGCTCTGGAAGTATCACAGCGATCCGTCTCATGTGTTAGACTTCATCTCAGTCCAGTTGGGCAAGGATCTATCTTATGTCGAGGAACCAGTGGCCATTTTGGACAGACATGTTAGAAAGATAAGATCAAAGAACATAGCTTCAGTGAAGGTGCAGTGGAGTGGTCAGCCAGACGAAGAGGCTACTTGGGAGACTGAGCGGGAGATGCAGAGCAAATATCCACACCTATTTGAGAGTCCAGGTATAATTCTAAACCCGTTCGAGGACGAACGATTGTTTTAAGAGGGGGAGAATGTAACGACCCGGCCAGTCATTTTAAAAGTTGTAGCCCCATTCCCCTATTTACTGCTCATTCTGTGCTTTATAACTGTTATGTGACTTGTCGGGGTAGTCGGTTCAGGTCCGGAGTGATTTTAGAATGAATTGGAACAATTAATTCCAAAGTTTAAAACTTAAGTTGAAAAGGTTGGCTGGATGTCGACTTATATGTAAATGACCCCGGAATAGAATTTTGATGATTCCAACAGCTCCGTATGGTGATTTTTGAACTTAGGAGCGTGATCAGAATTTTATATGGAAGTCCGTAGTTAAATTAGGCTTGAAATGGCTAAAATAGGAATTTAAGTTTGGAAGTTTGACCGGGGAGTTGACTTTTTGATATCGGGGTCGGAATCAAGTTCCGAAAATTTTCAAAGCTCCGTTATGTCATTTATGACTTGTGTGCAAAATTTGAGGTCAATCGGACTTGATTTGATAGGTTTCGACATCGAATGTAGAAGTTGGAAATTCTTAAGTTCCTTAAGCTTGAATTGGGGTATGATTCATGCTTTTAGCATCATTTTATGTGATTTGAGGTTTCAAATAAGGTCGTATGATGGTTTAGGACTTGTTGGTATATTTGGTTGAGGTCCCGAGGGCCTCAGGTGAGTCTCGGATGGTTAACGGATCAAAAGTTAGACTTAACAGCTGCTGTAATTTTTCTGCTGGAAATTCGGGGGCAGAAATCGAAGCCATGATCGAGCCCATTATCGAGGGCCAGGATCGAGATCCAGGATCGAGGCCATGATCGAGGGCTAGGATCGAGAGCAGCCTGGATAGAACTTTAAGTTATAAAGTAGGGGACTTCGTCCCATTTTCTATTTTTGACAAATTGGAGCTTGGGGAGACACGATTTTTGGGAGATTTTTAGAGAAAATATCGGGGTAAGTGTTCTTAACTAAATTATGGTTAGATTACCCGAATCCATCATTTGTTTTCACCATTTAATTAGTGTTTTGAGATTAAAATTTGGAAAAATTTTAGAAATCTCATAGAAACGATTTTTTGAGCTTTCGTTGTCGATTCGGAGTTGGATTTGAGTGAAACTGGTATGGTTGGACTCGTAATTAAATGTTTTGTCGGATTTCATAACTTTTGCCAGATTCCAAGAAGTGGGTCCCGCGTGCGATTTTTGAGTTAATTTTGGATTTTTATTGAAAATGTAGTATTTTCTGATGAAATTGATTCCTATAATTTTTGTTGACTGTATCAAATTATTTTGGCTAGATTCGAGCCATTTAGAGTTGGATAATCGAGGAAAAGGTCTACTAGTGGATTAAATTGGAGCAAGTCAAGGTAAGTGACTTGTCTAACTTTGTGTGGGGGAAATTCCCCCTAGGATTGGTATTGATGTGATAATTGTAATGTGTTGAAAGTCGTGTACACGAGGTGACGAGTGTGTACACGGGCTAAATGTGGAAGATTATGTCTTTAGATCGTGTAGATTAGTGATGCATACATTAATTAAATTATTTTATCCGATTATATTCATCATCATTGATCTATATTATATTCCTAAATTTGCCATACATTTTTCCTACTAATTGTTTTTACCCGTTTAGTTGAAACTTTACTTTCTTTTATTCTGTGCATTATTTGAAGGTTGGATTTTCTTAAATTAAATATGATTAAAAATGAAGTATTTTACATTTAATAATTGGATTTTAAGTCAAGATGTTAAATTTGAGGAAATATTACTTTTGCTGAATATTTTGTGAAGATTTTTGTATTCATTGTGATTGAGCCGTGAGCTCCGTATTGTGAAAATAATGGATATTATTTTGCTGAATATTTGGTGAAGACTTTTGTATTTACTATGATTGAGCCGTGAGCTCCTTATTGTGGAAAAATATTCTGGTTGTTGATTTATTTTGGCAAGTTAAAATATTTGTGCACTTGAGGTGCAAATTGTGATATATTGTGATATTGATACGCATGCGATAGTATAAGGTCTGTGTGTTGAAATGCATGCGGTGAGATAAGTGTGGCTTGATATGCGTGGCTAGTAGGGGAACTACTATAAGTCATGCGGTGTGATAAGGGTGGCTAAAACGCGGGATGCTATTTCGGGAAAAATATTTTCTTTAAAATTAAATGTGAAGGCTCCCGCAGTGATATAAGGAAATAAGATATTGTGAATTTATATATGATTTGGAACTACGAGGTGGTACCTCGGGAGCGCCCTTGTTGATATTTCTTTATGGCTGCATTTGCCTTTGATTAATGTCGTGATTTTCTTAAAGTTGAAAATTTCTGTTTTCCTGCCGCAAGGTATTACTTACCATTATTCTGTGAAATTTGATGGTAACATACTACTTACTTGATTCATTTCCATTGTCATTTATTGTTATTATATTGTGAAACATGTCGCGCCCCCTTTTTCTCGCGAAATCGGGTTTCGACATTGACAACTATTTTAAAAAGGGAGGAAGGGTTATTAAAAGAAAGTCGCCACCTAACGGATTAAGGTGCATTAGGGAACCTATTGCAAATGACTCGGGTTTACTAGTTTGCGTCACCAAAGATCGGGTAAGGGCTCAAATTACCTCGAGGTCCACAACGGTGGATCCCGGCCGAACTTAAATCATGTGAATTAGTCTAAGAGAGAAGAGAAACATAAAGAAAGAATTATTTTAATAGGAGTGGGGGGTCGTATGTTTTTTAGCCTAAAGGATCACCCCGTGTAACATAAATAATACTTCGTAACTCCCCCAAGACGGGGGTGTTACTCATATTATTCAGCGGGCACAAACTATCATCTCCTGCTACCCGATTACTATCTTTAAGTTATTTACCTAAAGCGCTCTAATCAATTCTAAATCGTACCCTATGCGTGCACTACCTGTCCCTTGCCTATGGCCCAGGAGGCGTTTGGACCTCTATTTTTTGGATGGTTTTAGACTTAACTTAGGTTGCTCAAAAATGATAAAAACTAGGCGACATACAAAACAAATTGGACTTTCATGTAAAAGCAAATAAGGGCTCAGGTTAGCCTCCACACTTAGGTAACAAATGCACGCAAACAAATTAGGCGTTTTGACAGTTTCAACAATTGAAGTCGTTAGGCCCTATAGACATGATTTCTATATGATTATGGATTTTAATCATGCGAGCAGTTATGCAAAGTAATTTCTAAGTGACTGCACAGTTGTCTACTGGTTATAAGCATAAGCGATTGAAACCTATAAACATACTATCTAGGTGATTTATTCAGTATTTAGCAGTAATAAACATGAGAGATATTCAGAATTACTCAGTTGTTCCTATAGGCATGCTTTCTACTGGCATTCAATGAGGCAGTATTTTAAAGCCTGATTTTAGTGCTTAACACATATAGTGATTACCTTGTAGACATGATTCCTACCCTTGATGATTGAAACTGGTTTTAGTTCTTATATACTAAATGAGCAAGTATGACAATAACATATCAATCAATTAAGAACCCTATGGGAATGACTTCTAAAAATGTAGATTTATAAATGACCCTATGAATATGCTGCAATGCAAATTGAACTTTGGTTATTTTATTCCCTATAGGCATGGTATCTAAAAAGCAGAATAGGCAGGTTATCCACAGAGCTTATTCGAGCAAGCAAACACCTATATGCAGGTTATCTATAGAGCATATTCGAGCAAAATAAACACCTATAGGCAGGTTATCTAACATACAATAGCAGAATCTATTTGAATAAAGTAAACACCTATAGGCAAGTTATCTAACATACAATAGCAGAATGAGCAAAGTAAACACCCGTAGGAAGGTTATCTAACACAATAGCAGAATGAGCAAAGTAAACACCTATAGGCAGGATTTCTACCCATTCTCATGCAAATATTAAAATAAACCCAGTTTCCCAATTTACTAATACCCCAATTGTTATTACAAATAATTATTACAGACCAAAATTGAATGAATGAATTACAAAGTATAAAAACTATAGGAAGTCTGCAGCAGGCCCAAATACACCTGAACATGCCAAGCCTTCAACTCACAATAGCTCCAAAAGCCCATGTTCAAAGATACACAATAACCAGCAGTGAATGATTCACCCATATCTCAAGGATAAGCATACAAAACCCAAATCTCTAGCGTGTCAGAGTTCCCAAGGGCTTTAAGAACCCAGGGCAGGGCTCACACTAGAGAAGAATGATCCGAACAGTTCAAAGAAGACTAGGGACCAAATCCTAGTATATCAGAGTTCATGATGGTCTCATATGAACCCTGAGCAGTGCTCACACTAGGGAGGCCAAGGGACAGAACCTAAATTGCTTTGGCTTTCAACCAGCAAAGAGTGAGAATTCAGGAGAGTAGGGTGGGATTAGGGGGTACAAAATCACACATAGAACACAAACAAATAGCAACACATTTGAACCTAGGCAGACTTAATTCAGTTTTTAGAAGTTAACACAGTCACATGCTAATAAGACCAGTTCATAAACATGTTCACAGTGATAACAAAGACTGCAGATCAGACTAAGTCACAGAAAGAAAGCTCATTGATTAACAGTAGGTCAAGAACACACTAATTAGTATTATGAACTGATTAAACAATTTTGTAGAGGTATCATAACATAGTGAGCACAGAACCAAACAAGTCATATGGTGGCAGGTTCAATAAACAAATTGATGAATCTGTTAAGGCACACATAACTAAACAATCCTTAGGAAAGGTATGGAGGCATTTAAGGCTAAAGAAGAGCCCTAAATTACTCAGAGTTAGGTAGATTCAAACTAAGTTCAACATGTCTTAAATACAGGTAATAGAATTTGGGGTAACATGGTTTGATAACAGTAACACATTAAGTAGGTAATCATAATGGAATAGCAAAGGATTCAATAAACTCACTAGTTAAGATGAAACAGGAAAACGGAATCCAACAGTGTAGCAATTGTTACCAACAGAAGCAAAACAGTTGAGGATTTCTGGCCTTGGCTTCCAGCCGGCCAGGAATCAAAAGTACAGAGTAGTATTGCTAGGAGTGAAAAAATTTGAGTTCTAAACTTTATTTCAAAGGGGAGTGGGGAGGGGTTCGAATAATGTTCTAGCATTAAAGAATTCCTCACTTAAATACTGAGGTCAGTGTTTAAATCAGTCGGGTTGAACCCTATGTTTTAAGTGAAAAAATGCACAAAACCAGTAAGAAATAAGGTAAAGAATCACATCAGGCAGATAAAAGATCATTGTAAAAGGAATACTCAATCGAGTCAGATTTGATTCAAGTAAAAAGGGTTGAAAACCCTAAATTAGGTAAACCCCGAAATTAGCAGAGAATAATGGCAAAGAATCATGTATTAACACGTACAAATGAACATAGACATGGATTATTCAAAAGAGACATGAAATTGAACCAGATTAGTTCAAGTAAAAAGGGGCTGAAACCCTAATTTTGGGTAAAACACAAAATTAGCAAGAATAAAGGAAAAGAACACATATTAGCACAAAATAAACATATATAGGAACTTAAAAAAGGAAACTTATAATCGAACCAGATTTGGTTCAAGTAAAAGGGGTTTGAAACCCTAAATTAGGCAAGTCACAAAATCGACAAAAATCAACAGACCCATATGTAATATAGCAAATATAGACGAAGGACTGTTTAAAAAAAATAGTGTTTGAACCAGATTTGGTTCAAATCAAAGAAGATCTGAAACCCTAACATTTAGGGCTTAGTGTGAATCAAGAGAGATATGAGAGAATCATCACAAATAACGTACTTGGTCTCGAGATTTGTCCGGATTCAAACGATAACAAATAAGGGAAGAACCCTAAAATGGTAAGGGAATAGGGTAAGAATCCCATTAGGACCGGGATTTGGGAGGATTTGGGTGAGGCGGCAGCGTTAGGTTTCAACAGGGGAGGGGAAATGAGGGCGGCGGTTTTAGTAAAGTAAGGATTAGGGTAGAGAGGAGGGATATAAGGGATAGGGGGTCGTTAGTTGTGGGCCGTTGATCATTTTTGATCAACGACCAGGATTTAGGCGGATTGGGGTTGGGTTTAATGAATGGGTAAGGGTAATTGGGTTAGGGGTATTGGGCTTGGGCTAGTTTGGGTAGTTTTAGGTTCGAATTAGTTATAGAATTAGGGCCAGATTTTAAATACCCGATTTTAATAAATAATAATTTGTAAAAATAATAGATAAATAAAAATATATATTATTTGTGCATGAAAATGATTAAAAAAAAATTGTTTAACATTATAAAAAATATAAAAGTTATTTTGTTTCATAAATAAAGTAATTATAAGTACATATTGGCTATTTTTGCAAAATGTACAATTTAGCCTAAAAATGCAAATGTAATTATAACAAAATGTAAATAAAATATTTAAAACCTAATATGGGTGTAAATGAAAAGTGTAGATGATAAAATCATCATAAAAATAATTTATAAGGTAATTAATAGATATTTATATAATAAAATATAGGAATAAATTGATTTAAAGCCTTTAAAAACCATAGAAAATTATGAAAAATGCTTGTATATGCTTGTAGATCAAATGATGGTGCATATGCACTATTTTGAAAGTATAACAATAGATGCAACATGTACAACAGATGTCTACTTGCTGTGAATTATGTGGTAAAAATATGAGGAAAAAATTGGGTATCAACAGCTGCCCCTCTTTACCCGGGAAGGATGAAAGAGTTATCGGGTAAAGAAATGATGACTGATTTTGACCGAATGGGGTGATTTGAAAACACTGTAGGCCGCACTCTGGTCTCTGAGCTGCCTACATATCCTTGGTTATACAGGAATCAGGCCATGTGTAGTTCTGGATCCAACGGTGGAACGAACCGATGGAGTTGTTGTAAGAACGGACAAAATATTCTGGATAAGACAAATTGGGATTGAGAATGGTTATGGATACTTGAGTAGTTATCAGATGAGAATGGGTAACGGACGGTGATCGATTACATTTGAAATAATTGAAGGATATGGACGTTGAATGGAAACTGGAGCAAAGATTGCTCCTGTTAGGATAACGGTTACTTACCGGATTACCTGCAAACTCAAAATACAATGCATATAGATTATCGCATAAATTTAAACATGATGCAAATTCCCTTTGGACCATGGAGATTGTCTTTGGACGGTGAGGATGATGTCTTTAGACCATGATGTCCTGGGCCATGAATTGTGCGGTAAAGGATTCGCAGGCCATGAAATGATGTTCTCGGGCTATGAAGATGGTGCCTCCGAACCATGATGCCTTTGAATAATGATATGCAAGATTAAGAGATCCTCAGGCCATGGCATGGTGTCTTCCGGCTATGAGGATGATGCCTTCGGACTATGACGCCTTCGGACAAATTGGCTATATATCAGCCTATGAGATGCAAAGACATGATGCTTGAGATAAAACAAGACAGAGCTTAGTCTTGTATAGAGTTGGGAGCAGAGCTTAGTCCCAAGAGAAGAGTATAATGCAAGGTTTGGAATAGAGCAACATTTGTGGTTATGCAAGGAGAGACAATTCTTAGTCTCGTGCTGGGAAGGCAATGCTTAGCCTTATGCAGTTAAGGAGGCAGGGCTTAGCCTCATGCAAGATTTGAGACAGTGCTTAGTCTCATGCAAATGGAAGGCAATGCTTAGCCTTATGCAGTTAAGAAGGCAGGGCTTAGCCTCATGCAAGATTTGAGACAATGCTTAGTCTCATGCAAATGGAAGGCAATGCTTAGCATTATGCAGTTGAGGAGGCAGGGCTTAGCCTCATTCAAGATTTGAGACAATGCTTAGTCTCATGCAAATGGAAGGCAATGCTTAGCCTTATGCAGTTGAGGAGGCAGGGCTTAGCCTCATGCAAGATTTGAGACAATGCTTAGCCTTATGCAATTAAGGAGGCAGGGCTTAGCCTCATGCAAATATTTGAGACAATGCTTAGTCTCATGCAATGGGAAGGCAGTGCTTAGCCTTATGCGATTAAGGATGCAGGGCTTAGCCTCATGCAAAGATTTGAGACAATGCTTAGTCTCATGCAATGGGAAGGTAGAGCTTAGCCTTATGCAATTAAGGAGGCAGGGCTTAGCCTCATGCAAAGATTTGAGACAATGCTTAGTCTCATGCAATGGGAAGGCAGAGCTTAGCCTTATGCAATTAAGGAGGCAGGGCTTAGCCTCATGCAAAGATTTGAGACAATGCTTAGTCTCATGCAATGGGAAGGCGGAGCTTAGCCTTATGCAATTAAGGAGGCAGGGCTTAGCCTCATGCAAGGTTGAGACAATGCTTAGTCTCATGCAATTAAGGAGGTAGGGCTTATCCTCATGCAAAGATTTGAGACAATGCTTAGTCTCATGAATGGGAAGGCAGAGCTTAGCCTTATGCAATTAAGGAGGCAGGGCTTAGCCTCATGCAAGTTTGAGACAATGCTTAGTCTCATGCAGTGGGAAGGCAGTGCTTAGCCTCATGCAATTAAGGAGGCAGGGCTTAGCCTCATGCAAGGTTGAGACAATGCTTAGTCTCATGCAATTAAGGAGGTAGGGCTTAGCCTCATGCAGTTGAGGAGGCAGGGCTTAGCCTCATGCAAGTTTTGATACAATGCTTAGTCTCATGCAATGAATAGATAATAAGTGATTGCGGAGTATTTCTTAGCTGGAGATGAGTTCGGTAGCTTTGTTGTTATGAAGACAGTGATTCTAAGGTGCGCACGTACTGGCGACTATTTCTTGTTTTTGCATTCAAAGAAAAATATTGAGTTTTGCGGGGGAAGTTGGTTCGTGCCTTTTTCTGCTTGCTTTACTCTATTCCGCATTAAAATCCTATCCGAGTTACCATGGGTAGCATATGGATAAGAATAAAGTTTTCGAAAAATATGCATGCATAGTTATTCAAAACATAGTAATATGCAATTTAAAAATTGATTAGATGAACCGGTAACTGTGACACCATCAGAGACATTGCGACCTTCTTGCCATAGAAATTTGAGGGTCCTCCTCAAAATTCTGCCCCAGTTATATAGACAAATTTCTGGCTATTTCGCATGTGGTGCCGTTGGCTGAACTTGCTCCGGAATTTTGAGGGTCCTCCTCAAAATTCTGCCCAGTTTCTGATTTTGGGGAAAATGAAATTTTATTGAATTGTGACCGAACCCACTGGGCTGCCTACGTATTCCCTCTTTAACGGGAATCAGGTCAAGCGTAGTTCAATTACATCATATGAAGAAATGTAAACAGTTTAAACATAATATCTTTTGACTACATCGGAGTTGATAGGCTTTGGCCAAATTTCTCCATCCATTTTTGCGAGTATGAGCGCTCCTCCTGTTAGTACCCTGTGAACCATGTAGGGTCCTTACCAATTGGGTGAGAATTTTCCTTTGGCTTCATCATGATGTGGAAAGATCCGTTTTAGCACCAGCTGCCCCGGTGCGAACTTTCTAGGTTTGACCTTTTTGTGGAAAGCTCTGGACATTCTGTTTTGATAGAGCTGACCATGACACACTGAATTCATTCTTTTCCCGTCAATGAGAGCTAGTTATTCATAGCGGCTCTTTATCCATTCTGCATCACTGAGTTTAGCTTCTTGTATGATTCTCAAAGAAGGGATTTCTACCTCGACGGGAATAACGCCTTCAGTACCGTAGTCCAATAGGTAAGGAGTTTCCCCGGTTGACATGCGGACTGTGGTACGGTATCCTAATAAGGCGCATGGTAACTTCTCGTGCCACTGTTTGTGATTCTCTACCATCTTCCTTAGTATCTTCTTGATATTCTTGTTAGCAGCCTCCACAGCTCCATTCATCTGGGGTCGGTATGCTGTGGAGTTTTTGTGCTTGATTTTGAAGGTTTTGCACATGGCTTTCATTAGATCACTGTTGAGATTGGCGGCATTGTCAGTGATGATGGATTCTGGAACCCCGAATCGACAAACAATACAGTCCCTGACAAAATTTGCGACGACTTTCTTGGTTACAGCTTTGTAAGATGCAGCTTCAACCCACTTTGTGAAATAGTCGATGGCCACTAGAAAGAACCTATGCCTGTTTGAAGCGGTGGGCTCGATTGGTCCAATGACATCCATTCCCCCGACAGCAAAAGGCCAAGGTGCGCTGGTTGCATTAAGTTCATTTGGAGGTATCCGTATCATATCTGCATGTATCTGGCACTGATGATATTTCTGGACATATCGGATGCAGTCTATTTCCATAGTCATCCAAAAGTATCCGGCTCTAAGTATCTTCTTGGCTAGGATGAAACCATTCATATGTGGGCCGCAAGTTCCGGCGTGTATCTCTTCAAGTAGTTTGGAGGCTTCTTTGGCATCAACACACCGTAATAGCCCTAGATCTGGAGTTCTTCTATATAGAATTCCTCCACTCTGGAAGAAATTGTTAGACAACCTCCAAAGTGTGCATTTCTGGGTGTGGCTTGCGTGCTCTAGATATTCTCTCTTTGTCAAATATTCCCTAATATCATGGAACCATGGATTCCCATATGTTTCTTCTTCAACATGAGCACAGTAAGCCGGCTGATTATGGATTCTTATCGGAATGGGATCAATGAATTTCTTATCCGAGTGTTGTATCATGGAGGACAAAGTGGCCAATGCGTCTGCGAACTCATTTTGGATTCTCGGGACATGTCTAAACTCTATCTTTGTGAACCTCTTCATCATCTCTTGCACATGATATATATGGTAATATCTTGGTATTATTTGTAGCCCATTCTCCCTGCACCTGATGTACCAACAGATCTGAATCGCCAATTACCAGTAATTCCTAGATATTCATGCCAACGGCCAAATTGAGCACCAATATGCAAGCCTCATATTCGGCCATATTATTGGTGCACAAAAATCTGAGTTTCGCGGATACCAGATAATGTTGACCTGTTTCTGACACCAAAACAGCTCCAATACCCACTAGAAAGCAGTGGGATGCAGGTGGGTCTTCATGGTCAAAGTTAATCTTGACGGCTCTATGGCGAGACTTAAGGCCAGACTTGTGGCTAAGGGGTATACTCAAACTTATGGAGTGGATTATTCAGACACCTTCTCTCTGGTTTCCAAATTTACTTATGTCCGCTTGTTCATTTCTCTAGTTTCTTCTAAGAATTGACCTTTGCATCAATTGGATATTAAGAACACATTTCTTCATGGTGATCTCCATGAAGAGGTATCTATGGAGCAACCACCTGGTTATGTTGTTCAGCGAGGGTATGGCAAGGTCTGTCATTTGAAGAAATCCTTATATAGTTTGAAGCATAGTCCCCGGGCTTGGTTTGGTAAATTTAGTGAAGTAGTTCAAGAATTTGGGCTGAAAAAAAGCAAATGTGATCATTTTGTCTTCTACAAGCAATCAATAGTTGGATCTATTCTCCTTGTTGTCTATGTGGATGACATTGTTATTACAGGGAGTGATTATGCAGGAATCTCTTCTCTCAAGTCTTTCTTGCATACTAAATTTCATACAAAAGACTTGGGACAACTGAAATACTTCTTGGGAGTAGAAATAACTAGAAGTAAGAAGGGAATTTTTCTATCTCAGAGAAAGTATATTCTTGACTTACTAGTAGAAATTGGTAAGTTGGCTGCTAAGCCTTGCAGTACTCCAATGGTTCCTACTTTGCATCTTATGAAATATGATGGCGATCTATTTAATGATCCAGATAGATACAGGAGGTTAGTTGGGAGATTAAACTATCTCAATGTGACTCGTCCATATATTACTTTTGCAGTAAGTATGGTTAGCCAGTTCATGTCTGCACCCATAGTTAAACATTGGGAGGCTTTGGAGCAGATCCTATATTACTTAAAAAGAGCTCCTGGACTTGGCATATTATACAGCAATTACAGTCATTCTCGCATTGATTGTTTTGTAGATGCAGATTGGGTTGGATCCAAGATTGATAGAAGATCTACTACTGGTTATTGTGTATTTGTTGGTGGAAACTTGGTATCATGGAGAAGTAAGAAACAAAATGTTGTATCTCGGTCCAGTGCAGAATCTGAGTATAGAGCTATGGCACAATCAACATGTGAGATAATGTGGATACATCACCTTTTAACAGAAATTGGGTTGAAGCATCCTACTCCATCAAAACTCCGGTGTGATAATCAAGTTGCACTCCATATTGCCTCAAATCTAGTGTATTATGAAAGAACCAAACATATTAAAATTGACTGTCATTTTATTCGTGAAAAGAGTCAGGAGAACTTGATTTCCACTGGCTACATGAAGACAGGAGAGCAGCTAGCTGATTTTCTCACTAAAGCATTGAATGGCACTAGCTTGAGGGGGAGTGTTACAGGAGAGCAGCTAGTTGATTACCATTGTAACAAGCTGGGCATGATCAATATATATGCTCCAGCATGAGGGGGAGTATTACAGAATAAACCTAGACGCTTTACACAATAAACATAGATTATTTTTTAGTAGTGTACATAACCCATATATAGATAGCATATTTGTAGGAATCTCTTTTATTTATTTTCTTAATTAGCACCTAATATACTTGTATATATATGTATTACGACATGGAATAATACACCAATTTGATTCTTTCATACCTTGTTAATTACAAAGTGCCATATCTTTACATCTCTAAAGTTCGCAAAATATATTAACGTGGGAATTCTGCTGATTTTTTTTCCTTCGGGTGAGAGATTTTCATTTTCCTGAGTTAAAAAGGATGAAGTCTGCTTTTTTAATTTCCTTAGATATTTTCTATGCTCTTACTTTGTTGTCAAGTTTGGCATTTCTTCTTGATTTTATTTCTGGGGTTCTGAATAACTCTAATCAAGAATGTTAAAAGAGGAGGAATTTTGGTTTTACTCAAGAAAGATTCTACTGAGTAGTACATTATTATTAGGTATGTCGTCACTTATAAAATTCTAGGGATGCAATCGCAATCAACGAATGCGACTTGTAAATCGCAATCCGCTTAAAACGTAATCTTATATGTGACATAGCATATGTGATTGAGTCGCATTCAGGAAACGCAATGTATAAATCGCAATCAATGAATGAGACTTATAAATCTCATTTGATGATGCGGCTTATAAATCGGGATCCTGGAATGCATCTTTTTAATCACAATCATGAAATGAGCTTATAAATTTATATCTCTAAAGTTCAAAAATTTATTAACGTGGGAATTCTGCTGAATTTTTTCCCTTCGGGTGAGAGATATTCATTTTCCTGGGTTATAAAGGATGAAGTCTGCTTTTTTTAATTTCCTTAGATATTTTCTATGCTCTTACTTTGCTGTCAAGTTTGGCATTTCTTCTTGAATTTATTCCGGGATTCTGAATAACTCTACTCAAGAATGTTAAAAAGAGGAGGAAATTTGATTTTACTCAAGAAAGATGCTACTGAGTAGTACATCACCTGACTATTATCAGGTATATCGTCACTTATAAAATTTCACGGATGCAATCGCAATCAACGAATACAACTTAAAACGCAATTCGCATATATGACATAAATTGCAGTCTGCATATGTGACTGGGTCACTATCAGCAAACGCAACTTATAATCGCATTCGATATTGAATGAGACTTATAAAGTATTTAGAGAATGCAACTTATAAATCTCTAGCAGCGAATGAGACATATAAGCCGCAATCATTAAATCAGACTTATAAATTTATATCTCTAAAGATGGAAAAGTATATTAAAGTGGGAATTTTGCTGAATTTTATTTTCCGTCAGATTTGTATTTTCTTGGGTTAAAAAAGATGAAGTCTGTTTTTTTAATTACTTTTGATATTTTTGTGCTCTTACTTTGCTGTCAAGTGTCAAGTTTGGCATTTCTTCTTGATTTTATTTCCAGGAAACTCTACTCAAGAATGTTAAAAGAGGAGGAATTTCGATTTTACTCAAGAAAAATTCTACTGAAGATCTACAAAGTAGTACATCACCTGACTATTATTAGGTATGTCATTACTTATAAAATTCCACAGATGCAATCGCAATCGACGAATGTGACTTGTGAATCGCAATACGCATATGCAACTTAAAACGCAATCCGCATATGCGACATAAATTGCAATCAGCATATGGGCTGAGTCGCAATCAGCAAACACAACTTATAAACGCAACTTATAATCTGGTGTTTTCGCACCTGCAACACTTGGTCTGCATGTGCGAGTCCGCAGAAGCGGACAGCGGACCACAGATGTGGTGTTGGTTGGACCGAAAGCTTCAGGTACAGTAAGGAGGAAAGATTTAGCACAATGGTCATAATGTTGGTGCATTGGGACAAGTTAGATGGTACTTCACTTTTAAGAAAGTTGTAGCGCGTGTTTAAGTCATGAAGAATGAAGAGATTACTCACTTGCTTAGGAATTTCTGTTCCCCGAAAGATTGACAGAGTTCAGGAAGGAAAGATATGAAATACGAGGTAAGATGCTTCCAGCTAACGTCTTGTCTTTCAGATTCAAGCGAGTTACTCTTTGGTGCTTGAGGCTACATGTAATTCCAGGCCACTGGCAAAAATGTGAAGAACCTTTCCAAAAATCCAACATTGCGAAAGAGTCTTCAATTATATAGGATTTGAACTCGAGCAACTCTCTCATGTCTCTCATTTTTAAGAGTTGCAGCTGCAAGTTGAAGCAACATATGAAAATAATAGCAGAATATTAGATTTGCAATCATATTATGTACTTTCTTAGTTTTGTTTGTTAGACTTGTGCATACACACACTGCACACACACATGTGTGTGTATTCAAGTTTTGAGATGAGCACTCATTTCAAACACGAAATATTTGATTATTCATTCTTTATCTTGAGATGCGGGGTTGAAATTTTCTCAGTTGACCGTTATGGTTTTTTTTTTTAAATTTGAAGCTTTCAATTCATTCCGCATTGTTGTAATTATACATGAATTAAACATATATTATATATCCGTCGGATATTTTTAGTTTAATAGATTAGGGGGCGGCTATTTGGGTTAATTGTTCTATATTTTAAATCCATTAGTCTACTACATCATGGAAAATAAAAACATCATTTTCGGAAATAAAGATATTTGTCAGAGTTTGCAAGTATATTACTGCATTCAAGAGTTGACTGGCAGCCAAAATATCTTTAAGCTATCTAGCTATTACTAGGGAGGCTAAGAAGAGGAATGTTTTTCGGGATGTAGTCACGTTCTTGTGCATTGTTTGTTGTGCACCTCTTTAAATGCTTAGTTACACTGATGCACAATAGCTTCAGCTATTTACTGAAAAAACGTACCAGTAGAAAAAATATGTTCATAATCTAAATCCTTATATGCAGTCTACAATGATTGTAATTGATTTGAGGCAAACAGAGTAATAAGACAAGATGAAAAAAGTGCTGGAAACAATGATACAATAAATTAGAAGATATGGTTCTAATAGTTTCTGTCGCAATTCAACACTACGTATTATCTTGCAACGTCAAGGAAACAATGATATATGCTACCTTCTCAGCTTGGCATGCAGAATTTCACCCATAAATTCTGCATTAGTGTCCAGGACAAATTAAAGCAACATTACAAACATGTAACAACAACAAACTTGCAGATCTCACCTGAGGGAGCATCGCTAGTGCCATTGCGGACATCCACAATTACTTTGATCTCACCTGCAAGCATCTTTTCACATAAAAACACCTCAGTCCCATTTGGATCCTTATTGTTACATATAAATTTTCTTATCAATATTTTATCTCTTCATTTTTAATTTTTCAACAAAATTTTTTATTTTTTTTTAAAAAGCTATGCAGATATCATGATGACAAAAGTATTCTTGTTGTTTGTCAATCTTTCATTTCAAGAATTTAAAACATCATGCTGAAGACATCAGGACAATACTTCTCAATCTCATTAAGGAGCACAACAGTGTAAGTCGATGCCTCACAGCTTCAGCTTCAGTCAATTGACCAACTTCAGTGTAACCAACATCTTACTAATATTTCTCATTTTCTTTTTCTCTTGTAATGACTTCTGACCTAGACTAGCTAATTGGATATAGTTTAACATTTGTTTGTTAAACAAATAGAAATTATCAATTTATGTTCAATCTAAAGCCAATATTTTCTTTAAAGACGTTTTGATTTCGAAATTAAAGGTAGTGAAATCGATATGATATTACCTATAGTTTTAAAAGTATGAAAATGCCGAGGACAATGTAAATAAATGATAATTGCAGTTTACTTGTTAAAATATTTTCCCCATCAAATTTCAAATAATTGTATATTTATACTTGTGACTGTGACAATTTTAATTAGTAACAATTGAGTACCCATGACTCCAAAAAATGAAGGTTAGCATATCACACGATAAGGCAAATGTTATGTCCTCCTCATTCAGATGTATCCCCTCAAAGTGGCAATAAAATCGTGAGCCCGTTCAGTTTAAAAACAAAGTATACAAAAGCTATTGTTAACCGTTTAAAGGTTAAAAGATTAACACTAATGCTATTTTACTGATCTAGTTCTTGAATTTTAAAATTAAAATGGAGTATTTCTGGCGTTCAACATATGTATAGCTTTTCATTCTCTCTCTTTTATTCACAATGTTTTTAATGTATAAAAAGCACTAACTAAAAAAATTCTTCAAATAGTCTTATTCATTGTTTCTAGGACCCAAAATTAGATGGATCGGGATTAGCAATCTGACAAGACTACTATTACCTACCAATCAAACTCTCTCTCTCTCTCTCTCTCTCTCTCTCTCTCTCTCTCTCTCTCTCTCTCTCTCTCTCGTAAAATTACACGCCCTTTAAAAAATATTAATTAGGAAAGAGATTGGACTATTCTACCATTATTTATGTCTTAAGATATAATTTCTCTTTATTGAATATTTATGTTATTTATGTGTTATCTTCATTTTCAAAAATAATTATTACTAAGGTAAAAAAGAAAAAAAATATAATCAATTTTGTTTTGAAATTCTAAAATGACAAATAATTTGAGACAACTATTTTTAGTAACCACGACTGTTAATATGAGACGGGGAGTAGTAAAAGAAAATTGACTTTTAGCTACTACTTTTTAATGGAGGAACATAAATTCGGCTATAATTGTACTTATAACGACCAATTTTTTTATGTCGTCATAGTAATTTTTAAATGGTAAAATATTTATATTTATCTTTCTACATTTAAAAATTATTCATATCTACCCTCCGTTTGATTATTTGAATGTATATATCCCTAGCTTTACACATTTGAAGAAAAATGTCCTTCATTCGGGGAGAAATTCAAAAATAGCCAGATTTACAATTGGTCATTCAAAAATAGTCATAATTTCAAAAGTAATCGAAATTTAGCCACTTTTCATGTAAAGATAAATTTGAACGAAAACACTGTTCAAAATCCGGAAAATACTCCAACATAATATACTGGAGTTCCAGCATAAGTATACTGGAACTCCAGCATATTATACTGTAGTTCCAGCATAAGTATACTGGAACTCCAGCATAATATACTGGAGTTCCAGTATAATATACCAGTCCAACATAATATGCTGGAAGTTCATACACAGGTGCACCGATCTCCAGTATATTATGCTGGAACTTTCCGTGTTGCAGCAAAATAGTGACTATTTTTCAATGACTTTGCAAACGCTGGCTATTTTTGAATGACCAGTCCGAAAACTGGCATTTTAAAATATCCATTTCATTTGCCCAAGTCCATTACTGACCCTTCCTACAATCCTATGAGAAGCTATGCAACCATCACTAGAAGAGAAACCAATTACCTCCAAGCAGGTTGCAATGTCATACCCATATAAATGAGAATCACAAGTCAGAATCAATCCCTCATATAGTATTGCAAAAACTTGATTCTGTTACTCACTTACTTGGTTGTTTAGCTTCTATATTTCCATTGAATTTTATGAAGTGTATTGAAATTAAGAAGAAACTTAGGTGAAAGCATAAATTTAAAAAGTCTAAATTATAATTTGGCACCATCAATGCATGTGGTAGACATTAAGGTGCCGTTTGGTTCGAGTATAAGTACTATAATAATACCTGCATAAAATCTTGTACTAAATTGTGTATATTGTTTGGATGCTTATTTTATACTAGCACAAAATTCAACATAACTTATACTACCATGTTTGGTTGTTTTTTTCCTTGTTGGAATAAATAATACTTGTATAAATTGTACATGAATGTATGTGTTATTTTATATGGGAAAAGATGAAATAACGATACATGTATTAAGTTATACGGAGATTAAAATAACAAAATTACCCTCACCATTTCATACTTGAAATCTTTTCTTTTCTAAAGCCTAATGTGTAGATCACTTCTGCTTAACGCTTAGAAACACAAAGTGAATGCAAAATGCTTAAAAATCGATAACAAGAGATTTGCTAAATGAGAAAGTAAAGAATAGGTATAGACTTCTAAGCATTACAACAAAATGCAAAACTATTGCATAACTCGTTACAGCAAGATGCATAATTACCGTCTAAAATTGCATAACTTGTTACAGCAACATGCAAAATGTCCCTCTTCCAACGAATTTCAATGCCATAAAACAGGTATAGGCTTCTTCCATATCATTATTACTAGACTGCCCTTGCCCCTGCTAAGCACGGGAATATGTTGGTGGTGTATCTTTGAAATCTTTTTTTCAAAATGATGAAACAACAGAAGAGATCCGAGCTTTGATTTGCCTGCCTCGTGGATAAAACTAATGAAACAATTAATACTGTAGTGCATATACATTTGATATGAGAAGCCAGAAGTGCAAATTTCATGAACATGCTCTAAAGGAAAATAGCTTTACACTCGGGTATAGAGGAGGAGCCTTAACCAAGGTGACAGAAAATCACTCCAAAGCAGCGTTCAACTTCCATCCATATCTGGAATGCAAGACGCTTTACTAAAGAGAAATATGAGATAAAATTTGACAGATCTCACAGAGGCACTGTCCAATCTTCTCATGCTCACCGGCGTTAAAACTTAATTAGAGGATAAATTCCTATTCCTGCCTTTGCCATGGTGAATCTTCTCGAAGCTTTTGGCAATTACATCTTTCACTCCCTACCACAGGGTTTACATCATTACAATATGCTACAGAGAAGAAACATAAAGAAATCAATAAAATTTCCAGTAGCAATGTAACTAACCAGAATATGGGACCCTAGGCAGCCTAAGTCTTGGGAACTTTCACTTCCATGCTCACTCCAGCTAAGATCATGGTGTCTTGTCCAGCAAACTTGTATTCCTGAAAGCATCATTCATTTAAGTAGTGTTAACAGAAAATAAGCTCTGAAGCATCTAGTACTTTGATGTTACAGATTTTGAATTGTATAAAAGACACCTTTTTTTGTAAGATGAAATGTATAAAAGGAACTCTTTCTCAATGTCAAAGATCTGAAAAGAAAGACTTGCAAACCAAAAGCGGAATGTAACACTGCAGCATCAACAAATACAGAGAGTTTCTCCCGTAGAAATGTGAATTGGTATTTGGCCAACTTCCCCTTTTAAAAGCCTGTTTACCGGGCAAATGTTTGTATAAAGTACCTAGCCATAATGTCATCATTGCCACAACAACTACCATATGAGTTGAAGTCCTAGCTATCAACCACCTGCTGATAAATAAGGTACCTAGCAGGACTATCTTTGTGAATGCTTCCAGCTAGTGATACGATCACAAAAGTTTAGCAAGCAGTAGGCATTGTTCACCTTATGGGACCCTAGATGCCTCTATCTAAATCCAAAAGAACTTGTGGAAAGTATGCAAATTCTCCACTGACTTGCCAGGTATAAGCATCTCAAATTGATATTTGGAAAAACGAAGTCCCATTAGAATGACAATTAAGGTTTTCTTCTAAATCAATTAAAATATACTATAATGCGATATATCTCGTGCCTTCTTTTGCCCAATTGATTAGATATCTTTGGCAAAGGTCTAATTAGTATCTAATGGAGTACCACTATAAAGAGAAAAAGACTTCTCATCTCCATGGAATTATTAGAGGAAACAATTTTAGCCTTTAGGCCGCATACAAAAGAAATACTGCATGGACAAACTTGCAACACCCCTGCCTTGATCTTGATCATAGAATAAGACCAGTACATAGAGCAAAACCACTGCACTCCATCAATTCTCTCTTGCATAATAGACATCACGTTTATGAAGACGGACATACTATACCAATCAGAAGCCATCAAAGCTAAGGTTCAAAGTATAAACTAAAACAATTATCTACAAGAGTCCAGTCGTATCAATCTCTCCCGAGTTTTTAGCCCATTACATTTAATCGGTAACTTCAAGTTCTATAAATATTAATTCAATAAGATTATTCATTTTCGTCATTTCTCATGATTAATCAAACAAAATATGAATAATAAAAATACATATTTAGATCAAGATCGCATTTCATGATTAAAAGAAGAATTAGAAAAACTATACATGAATTAAAATAAAAAATCATATAAAAGAACACTAATTCCACAAAAAGACATATTATCCCCAAAAAATGAATTATATGTTCTACAAAGCAACGGTTGTAGAAATTCAATGAAGGCTGAAGAAACTAATGATATCCAGTAAGTTCAAACTCGAATAATCAAATTAGTTTGCACTTTACCAAAATAAAAAATAAAAAATATAATCACTATAAAGCTTTTCGACCACATTAATGTTTATCAGTAAGGCATAGAGCATGGCTGGACCATTATGTCGATAGTTTTAATGCTTGACCAACCTACAAATAGACACCACTATCATATAATGGAGGTTGTGATGACTTCAACTTATCTCTATAGGGGAACGAAACATATTCAAGTGATCTCCTCAATTCTTTTGAGGTGACATAGCAGGGATATGACAGACAAATACTTTTAAATGTTTCTACTAACTTAGATAATAATTTTCCTTCTATTTCTTCTTTGCCCTTTTGTGTGAGGGTGCTTCCTTCTTGTGAATTGTTATTGCTAACAGGTAGTTAGCTGCAAACTATTTTCGGAAATTGAGAATCAAAACCATGCTCATCTTCTAATGGAAGGTCGTTCATACTTGAGAGACTCAAGCTCTGAAACTATAACTATTCATGGCGGAATGACCTAATAAACAGCTCAAAGCTCAAATTAATTCATAAATACTATGTCAAATGCTGATCGAAAGCTTAAATCCAAGTTTAGCTCAATGCTGAACCCTTAAACAAAAGTACTGTTGTTTATTTCTTTGCAGGCAACAACCACAAAAGAAACAAAAAAAAACTTGAAGACATTTATACCATTCATATAGAGAAGTAATATTCTACATCCATTTAGAACACAGGACGATTCAAGAGAAACTTAGTAGTAGCTAATTGGTCTTGACTTCTTGATAGTTAGGTTATTTTCATTAAGTTGACAGAATATGGTGCTTAAAAATAAATCAATATTTATGGTTTAACTCATTAAAGGCAAGGTATGACAATTGACTACAGCTCACTAATTTTACTATGGCTGCCACCTTCTTCAACATGTTTTCAGTTGGATCATGAGAGTTCTCAAAAGTCTTGGTAAAAGCTTGCCATATTTCACCGTGCTTCGATCGTAAAACAACACCCAAATTAATTCGTAACTGCATAATAACATGGGGATCATGATCGCATTTCTTTATATCTAACATTTTCTGTTAACACATAGCTAGACAATATTGCAATAGAAATAAAATAGAAGCAAATGGAATTTATTTCAAAAAAAACAATTCTTTAACACAACAACATATAACATTGTTTACTAATATTGTTTAGTAGTAAGTAATAAATAATACTATACCTTTTGGTTGCGAAATATTGTGTAAGTTGTAGAACTCCTGTGTGACAAAGGAAAAGAAATTAAAAATTGATTAGTTGCTTTAGGCATATTGTCAAACACCTTAGCTATAGTATGCACAGCGTTGTATTAGAGTATGCACCTCTGCAGAGAATATTCGTAAGAGGCATTTGAACAAATAATGCATATATAGAATTTTCAAAGGACATGAAGAAAGAACGGGAAAAAAAAACCTCAGGGGTTGGCCTGGTGGCAATTGACTTGAGCCTTGGGGTTTGCTCCCTTTCAAGGTCTCAAGTTCGAAACCCACTGGGTGCAAACAATTTCTGAGGGCCATCGGACTGGGTAAAACCTGAATTAACCGTGGTGCACTTGCAGGAAACTCCTTGCCGAAGGCCTGTGCACCCCCGGGATTAGTCGGGGCTCAAAGAGACTTGGACACCCGGTGCAAATCAAAAAAAAAGAACGGAAAAAAAAAAAAAAAAAAAAAGTATCATGCATCAAAAAATACAAAATGGTACACTTGTAATTGAGAAGAAAAAGAACAAAAAGGCACAATCCGTAGAGAATTTCATAAGCGAAATGAAGATTTCTAAATCAGTAATCTCTATGACAAAGAGAATCAAACTTTTACTTACTAAGTTGTATCGCATCAGGAGGAACAAAATATAGGCAAAAGACTACAAAGAATATGATTTACAACTACTGAAATCCATGCACAACACCTTAGTAAAATCGCCGGTGAGCGAGAGGGAAAGGGGTTCAGTATACATTTTTAGATGGTAAAATACGGTACGCGTGTTTTATCAAGAGGAAAACAGTATACGTGTTACGGAACAGTGCAGTGCAGTATATTTACCCCTGAATAGATTCGTAGTTTCAAAATTGTCGTGTTCTTCCCAGGTTTACAACACAATTTAATTTGCTTTTCACACGATTCTTTGGTGCAGTGTTCTTCCACTCCAACTCACTTATATATAGTAGTAAAGTAATTTGACAATATTTAGCAATGAAATAAATAGTATTAAGACAAGAAAATAACTGTTGGATGAAGAACCTGACCAGTACTTAATTGAATTCAAGCAAACTTAATTCTTTTCCAGTTTTTCAAGAAACTTGTGACAATTTTGTTCTTCCCTAATAGTTTTAAGTGAGATTAACCAAACTTTTTTTTTTTTCAAAAAGAAGAAGATTAACTAAAGCTAAGGAAAGAAAATATACAAAACTAAAGTAGTTCAATGTTATAAATAGTAAACAAACATATTTATAGAAAAAAGAAGACACATTAAATTGTATAATGTATACTAATTTTTAAAACGACAAACCAAACGTTCAACAAGAAATAATATTTACATTGTAATCCATGCACTATTAATCCCTACGTAACTAATACCTACATAACTAATCCCTACATAACTAATACATGCATAACTAATTCATGCATAACTGATTCTTGCATAACTAATCCATGTATAACTAATCCCTGCATAACTTATGTTCGAACCAAACGATCCCAAAGGTTTAGAACTATGCTCCATCGATGCAATTTTTAAGAAATATGCTCCATCGGTGTCTTACTTGTAGTGTCAATAAAAAGGACAAATAAAAAAAAGAAAAATATAAGGCAAAATCACTTCCTTATAAAACTGTATTTTTCTGGAGAGAATGTAGTAGTCAAATGTTCTTTTACTGAGTACAATCTAAGATATGCAACTAGACGTCTATACTCCAGCTACTTTTATTAACATATATTACTTATCAAAGCAATTAACTAGTATCAAACAGTAACAATTTTCTTTAATTTATAAAATTGCTTAATGAAAATTTACTCATTCTCCACAAAAAAACAAAAAAGATGAAAACAATTAGATATTTACACTATGCATGTCAACCGCTACTTCACCAGAGCATATCTCAAAATAGAAACAAATACATTGTCGTTAAGAAAACATAGTCGAAGTGTCAAGCTTCTATCCAGAGGCGGTTTCGGCAAACCAAATAGTTTTGACCAAAATCCTGTATTTGTGTTAAGAAACTCACAGAATATGTATAAATTGTTTAACCAGAATCCAATAAACCGCTTTTTTTAGAATTCAGAACCTATAAACTCAAAATTCTGGATCCACAGCTGCTTCTACCCACATACATACTTTACCTTTGCCTGTGGCACCAGCAAGTGTTCCAACCATATAAGGATGAGCAGCCAAATATTACGGAACAGTAGGCATATCATCACTTTGCAAAGTACACACAACCTTCTTCTCAACCGTAGAAATGATATCGACTCCATTTTTGTCATCATCAATCTTCTTTTCAACGTTATTAATATTGTCATCAATCACCTCTACTTTTTTGAGCTTTCCTTTTTCTTTTATGCTTCTGCTTTTCCTGAATCTTGCCAATGTACTCATATGAGTCATCCCAGCCCCAGATTCCTCTGTTCCAAAAGTGGATTAGATATTTTACAAGAAAATGGCTCTTTAAAAATGTAAACCCAGTTTTCTTGTGAACTTGAAAAGAATTTATGTTACCTTAATGTGGAAATATATTCACCATTTAGGTTGTTGTCGGGTATCAGGAACTTCTCCTCATTGTTTTCTCCTCCAAATAGACCAATAGTATTTTCCAAGCTGTGTTAAACTTGAAATTACCAACGTAACTACTGATCAAGGAGATACCAAACAGTTGATAGAATCAAAACAGACATTCAAGTTTCTCAAGAAAAGTAAGCAGAAGAACAAAACTGATAAGAGTGGTTTGATGCTTTTACTATGAAGACCTTTCCTCTTAAAATTTCCTACAAAAACATCTTCACAAGAATATATACTTTCTAAAAGCATTAACAATATTCTTTTGAAGCATTTCACTATCAAATATTTGTTTTGAAAGTACTTCTACGATTTGAAGTAATTTTGATATCTAAATTCACTGAATTATCAAATTTCATATGACATACTAGTGAAGTTGAACATTTGATTTTTATTTCCTAAAAACAGCTTTTATTCCCTCTTTTCTGTCAAATTCTTAAAGCATTTCCTGTATGTAGGAAATTAGGAATCAAAGGGGCTTCACTAGTAGCACAAACCTTGTTGTTGCAAGAAAACTCCCAAAAGGTGTAAAGCACGCGGAATGAATTGGACCGCCATGTCTAATAGTTGTCAATGATTTTGGTTGATCTCTACTAATACTCCTCAAGTCCCACACAGAGAAAGTCCTATCTACCAAGCTTGTAACTACAATATTAGGATCATCTGGCATGCAATGTATCGTATTGATTCTCTCTTCGCGCAATCCCCATAATGATAATAGTGTGCTAGCCCTTAAATCAAATATTTTTAACACTCCACAACTTCGTCACCAAAATATAAACAGTTTACGTCCTCTACTCGATGACATGTGGAATATATTGCATAAATATCCTGATATACCTCTTTGAAAGCCTCCTTTTCAGCATCGAGCAACGTAATACGTTGATCATAACTTGAAGTAAATATCTGCAAGTACATATGCAAGAAAAAATGTTGGATGTCGAACTAATTAACTACTATGATCAATAACCACACTAGAGACATGAAGATGATGTTATATATGAAAATTGAAATAGCTCATATGCTGTACATGAATAGCTTTTCATTTTCATTGTCAGTTCTCACATATTTTGGGTATTAGTTAGATTATTATTACAATAGTCATCACAATTTTTTAAAGTCCTAAAAAAAAATTAAAGAGGAAAAGTAATATCAAACTTCAAAGGCTTTATGCCAAGCATTACTATGAAATTATGTCACTAAAAAAACAGGAATTAGCTATGAAAATTATCGCTAATCTATCACTAAATAGCCTGTAGCTAATAAGATTTTTTGATCATCCGTCACTAAATAGGATTAGCACCCCATTCTTTAGTTTAGCAACTGAATTTGTCGGTCGCTAATTCCTATTTTTTTTTTGTACTTTCCACTTCACTATTCTGATCAGCCAGCTAAGATAATGCAGCAACAATTCAACTTCCTACAAGGCGACTACTTATGTGTAAATATACAGATAGTTCCCGCATATATTTCATTTCTAACAGGCATAGTGCAATTCTTTTTCTTTCTTTTGGGTACTTACAAAAACACTATAAAGTTAAAGCTTGTTCGCACCAATTACTAGTTAGTAGAGAAATCTGAAGATTAATATAATCCGACAGACAATAGTATGAATCTTAATTAAGTACTCATAAAAATAGAAAAGCAAAACAGAGTTATCACCTTCAACAGGGAGAATGGCTCAATTGAAATTCCAGATATTTTGGAATGGTGAGGTTGAAACAGATAAATTCCAATGTCCCCGTTCTCCTCTTCAAAATCCACGTTCCATAGCCCAAAATAGCCAAGCTCATCGCCTACAACAATTACTTTCATATTCGCTGCGGAAGAAACTTCACAGCTGAAATGGCACCTTTCACTATTTGTGTTCTTCCATTGGGGTTCAACTCTAACCTTTCCAGATCAACTTGCCGATCAGTAAGTGTTGTATCCAATAGCGGATCATTTCTTCTCAAACTTCTTATTGTTTTAACCATAACATCGCACGAAAACTCCTCACAAGTAGAAGACTTTTTAGATAATTTCCTTGCGTCAATTTTATCACTGAGGCCATCACTCAATTTTGGTGGCATTCCTTGACTTCTACGAGATATGCGGCGAATAATACTTGTCACTTCAACTTCATCTCTACAATCGAATTCATCATACACATAAAATTAATCAGAACTGGAAAATGATATGCATGTCTATCTACTGGTTCGGGGTACTGAATAATTAAGAGTTTAATAGTACAACAATGCAAACAGTACCGATTGATGTTAATTATTTTGGAGAAAGAACAAGATATATAGAACCTTTTGCTTCTTTGCCGCTTGGAAGCTGCTCTTTCGTTATCTGCCATTGCTAATGATTAAGTGAACACGAGAAAAGGTCACTCAACAAACAAAGGAGAGGAGAGATGCAGGAGTTGAAAGGAGAGGAGTACTTAATATGCCGTAAAAGATCAAAAGTTTGTAGGAGAGAATACCAAAAGTCACTTGATTAATTGTCTGAATCTTAATCAGTTCCAATCATGCTTCCCAAAGAAGTTCATGAATGAATGAACATAAAGCAATTCCTCTTGGGAACAAATTAGCTCGTTACATTTATATTAAAATCCTTTTCTACTTGTTAAAGCATACAATGGAAAAGGCACTTGAACAAACTGCCTGCCAAGTTTGCCTTAACAACAGATTGAGCATAGCATATTCGTCATGCTTCCCCAGAACAATAAATGCTATGCTCAATCTGCTGTGAAGGCTGGCCTGTACAAGCACACTCTTCATCTTTCCCTAGATCCGCTGTTCAGAATTTTGAGGAATTGGGTCTTCTTCCACATTCAGATGGGAGTTGGAAACTACTTCCCCGAAGGTATTCCGAGCTTGCCTTAAACTTAGACAAACACTTCAGAAAACCACAAAAATAAGAAACAGAAGCAAAAGCTATTGAAAGCTCTATCCCCGATCAACGTGTAAATCTTTCCCATTTCCATCGTGCTTAATTTCACATATATTGTCCAGAGCTTCACCGCTAGAAAACCCTAAGGTTAGTGCAGATTAATATTATTTTATATGCTAATTTGATTTCTATTAGAGGTTTATTAACTCATTTTCCTCTCTAGTTCGATATAGGTGCTTGGAGATGTTATTGAGTCCCTTGCTGGGTCGATCTCATTTCAGAGCATACAAACTCTTCTGGAACCATTGATTACACCTCATATAAATAAACATCTAAAAAACCAGTCACCGACTAATAGCCTGTTTGGCCAAGCTTTTTTTTGGGCCAATAGTGCTTTTTTGGGCCAAAAGTGCTTTCGGCCAAAAATTGAGGTGTTTGGCCAAGCTTTTAGAAGGAAAAAAAAGTGCTTTTGAGGAGAAGCAGAAGCAGTTTTTGAGAAGCAGAAAAATTTAGCTTCTCTCCAAAAGCACTTTTATGAGAAGTACTTTTGAGAAAAATACACTAAGAAGCAATTTTCAAAAGCTTGGCCAAACACTAATTACTGCTCAAAAGTGTTTTTCAAATTAATTAGTCAAACACAAATCGATTCTCACCAAAAGTACTTTTTTGAAAAGCACTTCTCAAAATAAGCAGATTTTAGAAGCTTGGCCAAACAAGCTATAAGAAACAGCAAGTTTTACCTTATGAACTCCAACACCAAAATTCTCTTGGGTCAATATGCAAAGTCGCCAATCATGTATATATAAACATCTCCCAAAGGCAAAAACAAAGCCTTCAATTATCAAAGCAAATATCATCACAGGAGGTGAGAACTGCTTTGCTTACCGTCTAAAATGCAGCTTCAATATAGATATAAAGTCTTCAGATAAGTACCTCTGCAAAGGTTGGCAACATCGCTTTCATCCTTGAAATTCTTCACTTCAGTTGTAGCTCAAAAATGATTTGACTGAAGTAACCGCATGTAATCTTTATCATTCACATATATCAGCCAATTCAATGTCATACTGGAGCCATGAGTCTGGCGGTACTGGAGGCCTAGCCTATTTCCCAAAGCTGCATCGACAAAAGGCATGAACACAGAAACTTTTTAAGCGTTGGAATCACAACAAGGAAGTCTAAATGATGTGCATTTTCAGCAAGGACTTGTATATAACCCAAATATGGTGGAACAATGAGTCTTCCCTTTTCACCAACAGGCAAACCTCAACAACTTGTAAGGTTATAGTTTAGCAACGCCTAAGGGACAGTAGAATAGAGTGCTTAAGATATAAAGAAAATAGTTTCAGTCTATGAAAATGATTACCTTCAATGACAATGTTCATTGTTCAATACCTTTACCATTTTCTTGTCACCTGATCAAAGACAGGCAAAATAAATTTAAAGAGATATTTATGTACAGATATCAAAAGTTTTCAGATGGGGCTTACCTTGCCACTTCTTACATTCTTGAAATCATTTATACCTCTCAAGAAGAAAATTTAAAAATCAATTTTGCCTCTTCAGATTCATCTTTGCACTATCCACTTTCCTCCTCCTCGTTGTAGTTTATTCTCTGCTATAACAAAATCTACCAGATCCTTCTTTTCATTTCCTGCTTAGAATGTAACCTGACCATTCTTTTTTGACGGAACCAAGGAGGTGGATTATTGATGCAAATCAAAAGAAAGCAACTCAACCTTGATTTGGGTTCTTCTAATATTCTCCACTCTTAATGAAAGTATAAAGTTTAGGCAAATTCAATTATTGACGTCTGTCCTTTATTCTTCTTTTGATTGTTTTCAGGCTTGAGAACTTAAACTCTCTTATCTCGTGGATACTGGTCATTGTTCAGAAGGCTTCTTATAGTCTGTCCATTAAGAATTTAAGATGTATTGCACTGCTATGATTTATGTGATCATTCTGGTTATCCTGTGTCTATGAACTCACAGGAAGCAAAAAAAGGTATTAACCAAAAGGATGTTCTACAAATTAAGGGCCAAAAACGAAGAATATAACAACCTAGAATGACAAAAACGGACAAAAACTTCCAAAAAGAAACGGCACAACAAAATGAAACGAAGAACAGAAGGAAAAGGACCAGCATAGTAATCTACCCGAGTATAAGTTACTCTCAGCTGACAGGATTTACAACATTTCATATCATTACCCTCCCTTAACTTCGAGCGGGAAAGGGATGATAGTGATAAAAGTATTTCAGTGCAAAGGTTACCACAATAATGAGGACCAATATTGGCAAGAACAAGCATCAGTCGAAATGGGAGTTGGCTTATAGTAATTCTAGTCAAGGAATGAGTCATCCCCAGAGAAATAATGAAAGCGATAAATTGAACCAAATTTACCAGACAGACAGTGCTTTGAAAAGCCTTACCTTTCTTTTGTCCCTACTGGTGGAACCATTCTTGCAAACATCTAGCAGATAATTAAAGCTCTAAGTCAATGAGAACTCCACTTGTTCATCATGGCACAAATAGTGCACAGCGAGAGGAAACAAAAGATGAATGTTGGATAATATGGATGGTTAAGGATTGCTGTAAGAGGATAATCTTGACAAGTGCAAATAAAAGGAACCTTTTCTGTAAGCTTCAAATCCCCCATAGTACCTTTTCAAGATCTGATGGTATGAACATATCTATGTGCCTTTAACTCACACAAACAATGCCCAATCAAATATACCAAGACAACAAAAGTGCATCACAGTCATTGTATCAAAATAAGAGCATTTAGTAAAAGCTCAAACAGAACGTGACTAACAATTTAAAAATTGTTATTTGAGTTCAGGAGCAAAACACATTCATTTGCTATAGAAGTAAATGAACGCGCCCTAATCTAATAAGACTTACTTCAGAAACATACAGAATCTCCAGAATTTATTTGCAAACATAAGTAAATACAAGCCTTTAGTGTATGGATGATGTGAATGTTCCTGTCTCCTTAGAACTCGACGATATAATACAAGACTATAGAACAGAAGGTAAGGTCGTATGAGGTGCACATTCCTGATGCTTCAAAAGACCACCAAGATCCAAACTCTAAGGAACCAATATCCTAAAGGTTCCAAACCTTCCAAAAGTGATAGGTATGTGTTGCTTCTTGACATGAAAGCTCCACAAGCACACAATTAGGGATATCCTAGTTTCCTTATATATAGTTGGCCAAATACATAAAAGCCAGGAAGAGACTATATCTTTTTTCAGCTGAGAAGTTGAATGATGTTGTGGTACATACTAAGATATGATATGCTATGCACATGGATTTCTTCCTGCTAACATTCTTACAACTATTTTTCGTTTACTCTTAAATCAAGCTCTTTCTGACTACAAGTATCATAAGTTCTACAAACTTGATATTTCTACTATCTAATTCCATGATGGGAGGGAAGGGAGATTGGTAGAGTCAAATCACATAACTGTCCGGGGATACACCAATCATCGACTACGTATAGATCTATCACATGCTTTAAAAACAAGAAGTGAATCTTCAAATCTGAATAAGTTGGTTCACTATCAAAAGATAGGCAACCAGGCCATTGACACTCTGCGTCTTAAAAGTTGATATGCTGCGACGAAATATCTAATAATCTACTCAAGTAGGTTAGTTGATGCATTTCATATAAACAATAGGCTCATGAACCAATATATACCTATATTAACTGTTCAGAAGAATGAGAAGTTCTTCCAACTATTAGAAATATCTACTGCAAACGCAGTATCACTTGCAATATGGCTGATAAATTTACCAATTAACTTATAATGCAAAAGCTAAACTGACCATACCTTCTTTTAGCAAATCATAAAGAGTGACCATATCAACACCACGTAGAAAAGGTCCTTCCCACTTAATAATTGATACCATGCCTAATAGATAGAATCATAGGATTCACTAATTATCCAGAAAAGCAACAGCATGAGAAGCCAGATAAAATTATAATCAACTGTTACTTTATGTTAAGCTTGCTAATACAAACCCAATATCAGGTTTGTACTCCCAAATCCAGTACAGCTGTGAGCTACCCAAATAGAACAGGTTAGTTTTGGTTGGAGATTCAATCCTTATATCAGAAAAACCAGATCCCCAAATAACTAAAGTGCATGTTCAACCAATTAAAGAAAAATATTATTTATTAACCTAGAAATACAATTGAGTACTAACTAGTAATAAGACATCCTATAAAAAACAACACCAATTTTCGAAAATTGCAACAGATAGAAACTAATGTCTGGAGCTAAGAAACAGACAATCGAAGAATTGAGAGCATTTAGCCGCATTGGGTCCGTTGAGAATTGCGGTCCAGGAAGGAGCTTACCGCTTGACTAATATCACCTTAAACTATTTTTCAATTACATTGCTAATTCGCGCAGAGTTCATAAAGGTGTTGGTTTAGAATACACAGTAATTCAAATACATGCTTTCAAGAATCTACTCCTGAATGTGCATGTAAATAACAGTAACTTGCATGCACAGAATCAACCAAGAAAATATCTCCACACACAAAAAAAGAAAAAAAAACGTGCTCATCGTACTTCATGCTGAAGATTTGATTAGACGTAACAAAGAAAGAGAAAGAAAAAATCACAAGAAAGTAATTCTATAGAATGTCGGATGGTTTTTTTTCACTTCAAAACAAAGTCCCAAAAATTGCATTGTACAACAGCTAAAAATTAGAATCTCCACAATGCCCCTGCCCCACCCTTTGCCATCTAATATAGTAGTAAAAATTCAAAAGATGTAACTGACCCCCAAAATGTGCCACCTACTACTGAGACCTATTGTCCATAACACTATGCATCGAGCTTTTTGCTATTAACTTATAGTCCATGAATACCTTGAGACGGAGCCATATCTTAAAGTTCATGGAGGAATTCCCAGTATTTGTTAAGCATATGATCATCTGGATGTACTTGATGCCACTTGCCCGTACAAAATATTGCATATGCATCAGCTGCATACCTGGAAAGTTAAGAGAAGCAAAAGAGTTGTCAAGTCAGTTTATCTTTTTTTATGACAAGTTAAAATCCATTAGTTGTGTGCTACAGTCCAAAGCTCATTCTATATATTCCCTTACTTGCCAATACCATGCAGTTGTGTCACATGAGTCCAACTTTCTCCCAGATATTCTTGAGAGAGCTTTTGAATCATCCGTGCTCTCTTTTTATGTATTCCTAAAGATCGTATCAACTTTTCAATATCCTCCGGAGCAACCTCTGTAGCAGTCACTGCATTTGGGCAGAGTGTGAAAAACTCTGATAGGACTCTGCGAACCTATGTGCGTTGTGGGCAAGTGTTAGTAGGAATCCACATCCAACAAAAATCTCTGGGAAGCTGAAACGGAACTCAGATATTCTTTCAAATAATATTCAGTATACTTATAAGTAGAATCCTTATAAGTAGAATCCTGGGAACAAAGTTATTACACCAAATTTAAGACTCAATAACTATATAGCTCTCATGCTTCTTCAGGAGTATCTGTGCGGTTCACTTCTAGTCAACAAGCAACCAAAATGCAGAAGAAGGGGAATGCTAAGGTAATCCTATCTTCTTTCCTAAAGCTTTCAATAATGCTCATATTTTTGTGGTTTTATGCTGTTATGGTGTACATTTTTGTAGATAGGTACAACCCAGTCCTCAACTTTTCTACGTCCACATCTTATTAGTCCAAGCATCTTCTCGTCAAGATGAGTTTGACGATAGCTACTTTTCTTCCTTGTTAAACCCTAAAAAGATGTATTACGTGGGCACTGTAAAATGATTGAAAAATGAGCCAAATGATATCAAAGAGAGAGACTTTCTCTTGCTGCTCTCTTGCTTTCCCTGACAGAATTTCTTTCTTTTTTACTTTTAGGAGAAAAAAAACAGAGAAGAAAAAATATGAATATACCATATATGTCAGCAAGTGTTAACGTGGATCATGCTCATGTTCTAAACAGTAAGCTACCTTTCAACACAGCTATGTGTTTATTGTCTGCCCCATACAAAATTGCCTTATTTAGTAAGTTTAAAAACAATCTTTGATCATGAAATAAATTTCTAAGTTTGGTCAGACGGGGCAAAGCACGTTTGACAATGTTCTTCAAGGAGGACATGCTCCATATTATGTGCGGGCTATGAAATACTCCCTCTGTCCCAATTTATGGTATACTCTTTACTTTTTAATTTGTCCCAAAAAGGATGTCACTTTTCTATATTCAGAAACAATTTAACTTTAAAAACTCAATTTTACCCTTAATGAGATGATTTATAGCCACACAAATATGAAATGTCTAAGGCTAGTTTTAGACCACAAGTTTCAAAAGTCTTCATTTCTTTCTTACCCTCTGTGTAAAGTCAAATTGTGCCACATAAATTGAAATGGAGAGACGAACAAACTTTGTCATGATATTTAATGCTTTTTCATTATAAATAAATTCAATTGGACAAAGTATTTAACTTACACATTGTTCATAACTAATGCAAAACAATAAAAAGATTCCCAATGATACTTCAGTTTTGATGCTTGGGCCTATCCTTGCCTATGTTCCATTATGTTGCTGGGACGGTAGTTCCCTCATGGAAAGGCATTCAGAACATCAGAAGCATTTACATTTGTCAAGTAGCTGATATTTTGACACAATAATTTTATAAATAAACTGCCTATATATCCCGTTTTTGAGAATGGAAATCTGCCTAAAATACCCTTTTTGGGTCTAAAAATTGTTTGCTTCCTAATTGTCCACTGGATGCTGCTTTCATTGTTTCTAATGTAATTATGAGGAATAAAACGTGTTAGCATGGCTTATGAGCACAACAATGCCAGAAAAGACCAAGAATACACCTTTTGTTCATGTTCCGTAACTTAATATACAGGAAACTTTATCTAGCCAGATAAACCAAACATCTCAAGAATCAGCGACGGCTTAAATTTCAGCTCATCATCTTTCAAACCATAATACCAAATAAATGTGATGCCACACAGAATTCAATCAATTCCTACAATGTGAACAAGACAATGCAAATATTTTACCTCCCTACTTCATGACAACTTTATTTACGAACAATCATAAGTTTGCTGTCTGCTTAGGAATGATTAAGAAAGGGAACAGTGGCTACAATTACCTGCAAGCCAGTGGTGCAATTTAGAAGCATACAGATAACCAACACCCTCCAAGGATCATGAGCATGGTCTTCTTGCAGGAGACTAAAATGGGATCGGGGAGGTATCCATGTGTTGTCTTCAGTCCTCCTTAAATAAGCCTTGTCTCTCTTCTGGGCAGCAGAGAGATAATTTTTCCGCTTTTTTGAGTCTGTTCCACCTCCTACCGTGCTGATCACTGCATTCTCTTTTTCACAATGTGCATTATGGAAGTAGGGAGAAACCTTTCTCCCAGTGACGCACTTCTTTGAGGACGAGTTTGCTCTATCCTTCCCTACCTTTATTTCTTCTCCTACTTCTGAGTTAGCAAAGTAAGGGGAAACCACTCGAACTTTGGCTCGTGATTTTTTGTCAGTTTTTTCATCTTTTTTCCTCACACACTTTAGAGTCCTTCCTTTCTTCATTTCGGTTTCTCCATTCTCCAAGAGACAAGGTTTCGGGTTTTTTGAGTCAGTTCCACCTCCTGCCATGATGATCACTGCATTTTCTTTTTCACGATGTGCATTAAGAAAGTAGGGAGAAACCTTTTTTCCAGTGATGCAGCTCTTTGAAGGCGAGTTTGGTCTATCCTTCCCTGCCTTTATTTCTTCTCCCACTTCTGAGTTAACAAAGTAAGGGGAAATAACTCGAACTTTGGCTTCTGACTTTTTGTTACATTTTCCATTTCTTTTCGTCACACGTTTTAGGGACCTTCCTTTCTTCATTTTAGTTTCCATGTTCTCTGAGCTCACGAAGTAGGGGGAAACAACTCGTACTTTCTGTTCAACGCATTCATCATTTACCTTGTCACAATTTGAAACACAAACTCTTTTTGTCTCAATTATTGTTTCATCCATCAGATTCTGAGATATGCAGGGTCTGCTACCTTCTTTCCCAAGAAGTGACAAATGACTCTCAGATCCAGTCATAGAGCCAGATATCGAAGCCTTTTGGATTGTTTTCATCCTATGAGAGAAAGGACTACAAACTTGTGACCCAATGGCATTCTTGTCATCTTCAGTTCTCCTTTTAACAGAACTAAAGTTTCCACTTTTGTATGCAAACTGTGAAAAGAGATCATCAATACTAGTAACTACAACATTATCACCGCGCGTTACTGGCAACGAAGCAACAGTAGTACATCCCTCATCTAAATCACCATATTGTTTAATATCCTTCTCATTAATATCTTTGCTTGTCACTTCCCACTTGGTATTAGGAGGACCATTCAGGACGGGGTTCACATCCATTTCCCTCTTATCTGGATTTGCATCTGTTTCATAAGTAGAACCAAGTCCGTTTCCTGCTCTCGCATCAGCGATACCATGTTTAGCATTTCTCTTTTTCTTCCTTTTGTTACTCTTCTGATGCATTTCCAAAGCAACCTCCACGCACTCAGTCTTGATAGGCTTCACACACAAATCAGAATTAATAGCTTCATCAGATTTACTACTTCCATTCTCCTCACAGTCAGGCACTTTCTTGAAATATGGAGAACAGCTTGCCATCTTAACTTCCTCTTCAGGACCCTTAATGTCACAATAATTCTCTCTCTGCTTCTTCCTTTTCAATTTTCTCCTCTTTATTCCTTTATTATTCCGCTCCAGAACCAGCATAACATCATTACTGATACCATCGATACATACATCCTGCATTTTATCATTACTGGTTTTTGCTTCAGTAGAAACATATTTATCACAACTCAGAGCCGTGTTCCTTTTTCTTCTCGCTTTCCTCCTCTTTTTCCCATTATTATTATGCTCCATATATACACATACATCCTGCATATCATCATTACTGATTTTTGCTTCTGTAGAAACATTATTATCACAACTCAGAGCCCTATTCTTTTTTCTTCTCCCTTTCCTCCTTTTTTTTGCTGTTGTATTTGAAAATCCGTCACATGATTGATTTACCGAGAATGCCATCCCCAATTTCTCATAATTTATCGTCTTTCTATTTTTAACTTCAATTGTTTGTCCAAAAATCGCACAGACACTCTCGGTAGGCTCCATATCTGAGTCTCTATTGTGTTATCTTTTCACCACAAAAAGTTGAAACAAAAATCAAACCCAGTTCTCAAACAAAAAACTCAGTAATTCTAAGGGAAACCCCAGAAAAAGGCTCAGAGAAGAACCTAACCTGCAAAAGTGAACACCGGCGCTTCGGACGGTGGAATTAGGCGCCAAAATCGAAGTGGGTTAGAATATTCTAGCGCTTCTCTGATTTTTCTTTTTTCCTAATATATCAAAAGAAAACATTTTTATCGGACGTCCCCGAAGGGACCAAAAGAAAACATTAGTTCATGAAATTATAATCTCTAATTCTTAAAAAACACTTTCAGCTTCCCGAGGCTCATTGTTTAAAGTTCCTATATGGGAACTGGGTTTGATTTTTATATGGGTGTGTACGGGTAAAACCGAGCTCGGTATTCGATCTAATTTGAAAAACGGAGGGTCAAGGTCGGTACATCTGTAATAGGGTAAAAATCAAAATCCGAGGTTCGATCTGACATCCAACATGGTCAGCCGAAGGCGGAATATAATATTCAAGATCGGACCCAAAGCATCATCAAAACTAGCCATCGAAATTATCATATTTGCCCTCGAGTCTACCGAAGGCGTAATCGATCCTGTTTCTAACGATCTCGGAGAAAGCTCTGCCAACTCATCCGACAAGGGTATGTGATTCTTGCCATTAACCGATCATTATGGCGGAAATCACGGAATTAGTCAAAAAAGGAATCAACGATCTTCAAAATTAAGGACTTATATTTTTTATAGTACAATTAAATAATACCCTAAGGGATAGGTCTCCATCAATATATAAAGGAGACTCGACAACCCATTAAGGACATTGTAACGTATGCTCATAAGCAATACATTTTCCAAGCTCCTACTCTTTGATATTTTTTCTGTCAATAAAAGTGTATTCAACTCAATGGTGGATGGCATTCTTAAATTGAAATCATCCAATTCATGTGGTTTGCAGTTATTTTATCGCTATTTATTTTAATTGCAATCTAATTTATCGCTTTGTATCAAGTTAATCCACATGTCCTTATAACCACTAACAAATTCAATTGTTATCCGATTTTGAGGGTAAACAGTTTAGCGCCCACCGTGGAGCTAAGGATAATAGTGGTTATTTGATACAAATCTTCATAACACACACTACTTTACACTTGCTCTTTAAAGTATCTTTGATTTCAGGCTAAAAATGTCAAACTCACAATTAGCACCCCTACATATCGACAACGAGTCTGGTCATCAGGGTGAGAATAACAACATAGCGCCTGGTAACGTAGGGCCACCCGCTGGTCCCGTAGGAATTTCGATCGCAGATCCGATTGATGTTAATTCCCATGTGGCGATCGAAGCCAACTTGCATACCGACCCCAAAAATAGCATATGTGGTGGGGCCCGATCGGCGGCTCGAAACACATGAAACAATGAAGAAGATGGGATCAGCCTACGGATGATCTTCGAAATGATGCTAGCTCAACAAGTGGCGATAGCTCATTTGCAGAGCCAAAGCCAGACGCCGAGCAGAGTTGAACCCGATCCGCCCCGTGAAGTCATCCACATGAATGAACCGATCATAGTAAGGTCAAATGAACAAGAATCGGGTACTAACCCCGAGATTATAAAGATGCTCGAGGAGCTGACAAAGCGGATAGAATCAGGGAAAAAGAAAATCGAAGCAAACGACAAAAAGGTGGAAACCTACAATTCTAGAGTAGATCAAATCTCAGGGGTACCTTCGATATTAAAAGGACTGGATTCTAGGAAGTTCGTGCAAAAACCGTTTCCTCCAAGCGCGGCTCCGAAGCCGATCCCCAAGAAATTATGTATGCCCGAAATACCTAAGTATAACGGGACGACCGATCCAAACGAGCATGTAACTTCTTACACGTGTGCCATCAAAGGGAACGACTTGGAAGACGACGAGATCGAGTCTGTTCTACTAAAAATAATTCGGGGAGACCCTGTCAAAGGGAGTTATGACATGGTATCACAACTTACCTCCTAATTCTATTGATTTATTTGCTATACTTGCAGACCTCCTTCGTGAAAGCACATGATAGTGCCATCAAGGCCTCTACAATCCGATCCAGTTCAAAGGGACCCCTAACCAAATGTGCAAATATCATGGCACTCACGGTCATAAAAGGAAAATTATCGACAGCCGAGAGAAGAAGTAGCTCGTTTATTCAACAATGGGCACCTTCGAGAATTCTTGAGCGACCGATCCAAGAACCACTTTAGAAACAGGGATTCTAACAAACATACAGGACAAGAAGATACAGAAAACATCAACACGTCATAAATATGATCATTGGTGGAATCGATATCCCACAAGGGGCAATGTTGAAACGCACCAAAGTATCCATCACTAGGGAGAAACGAACTCGAGACTTAGTACCGGAAGGAATTTTATCTTTAAGCGACGAAGATGCGGAAGTGACCATACAACCTTACAATGATGCACTAGTAATATCTGTACTCGTAAATAAAACTCGAATTAAACATGTGTTGATTGATCTAGGTAGCTCGGCCAGCATCGTTCGGTCGAGGGTCGTAGAACAACTCGGTCTACGATACAAAGTCGTGCCTGCAGTCCAAATTCTAAACGGGTTAAACATGGCATGTGAAACCACTAAGGGGGAGATATCGTTACCGGTCAATATCACCCGAACCATACGAGAGGCCAAGTTTTATGTGATCTAAGGAGATATGAGGTACAACGCCCTTCTTGGAAGGGCGTGGATCCACAACATGAGGGCAGTGCCCTCAACTCTTCACCGAGTGTTAACATTCCCAACTCCGGAAGGGATTAAGACGGTCTACAGAGAACAACCGGCCGCAAAAGAGATATTTGCAGTCGAAGAAGTGATTCCAATATCAATACTCACAACATAGAAAGAACCAAATTCGGGCGCAAACCAAGAGACCAAATAGCAGTCACCGACACCGGCCACGACCCAATTGGATGAATAGGGGACTTATGAAGACGATGATTACAGTGCCCTTATCTTTTATAATACCTAATGACTACGACTCAACCAAATCAGCGGTCGAAGAGCTGGAACAGGTTATATTGGTCGAGCATCTGCCCGATCGAAAGGTATACCTAGGCACGTGGTTAACTCCCGAGCTCAGGAAAAAACTTATTCAATTCCTTGTAACTAATATAAATTGTTTCTCTTGGTCCTATCTTGATACGACAGGGATCCCACCGGAGGTAACCACTCACAAACTAAGCCTAGACCCAAAAATCAATCCGATCAGGCAGAAGAGGAGGCCCCAGTCTGAGGTTAAACATGTTTTCATCAAGGATGAGGTATCTAAACTCCTTAAAATAGGGTCCATTCGGGAGGTTAAATACCTGGATTGGTTGGAAAACGTAGTGGTAGTCCCTAAAAAGGGAGTAAACTAAGAATGTGTGTAGATTACAAAGATTTAAATAAAGCATGCCCCAAAGACTCTTTTCCTTTGCCCAACATCGACCGTATGATCGATACCACGACCGGCCACGAGATCCTTGGTTTTTTTATGCCTATTCCGGGTACAACCAAATACGGATGGACCTAGGTGATCATGAAAAAACCTCATTCATCACTAAATACGGCACATATTGTTATAATGTAATGCCATTTGGATTAAAAAATGTTGGTGCCACATACCAATGCTTAGTAAATCGGATGTTCGAAGAACAAATAGGAAAATCAATGGAAGTTTACATTGACGATATGTTGGTTAAGTCCCTGCAAGCAGAGGACCATTTAAAACATTTGCAAGAAACGTTCAGCATATTGAAGAAGTACAATATAAAGTTGAACCCAGAAAAATATGCGTACGAAGTCGGATCGGGTAAATTCCTCGAGTTTATGGAATCCAACCGAGGAATCAAGATCAACTCGGAAAAAATCAAAGCCATAGAAGATATCACGGTCGTAGACAACGTAAAGGTCGTGCAAAGGCTAACCGGGTGCATAGCCGCTCTGAGGGAGCTCAAAAGATACTTATCGAGCACACCACTGCTTCATACACCAAAGACAGACGAACAACTGTATTTGTACTTGGCGATCTCGGAGATAGAGGTAAGTGGAGTCCTAGTTCGGGAGGAACGAGGTACGCAATCCGATTTATTATGTTAGTAGGACCTTAGGTGAGGCCAAAACTAGGTACCCCCACCTAAAAAAACTGGTGTTCGCCTTGCTAAGCGCCTCCAGGAAACTAAAATCATACTTCAAATGTCACCCTATATGTGTCGTAACAACTTACCCATTAAGGAATGTAAATGCACCCAAACTCTCTGGCCGATTGGCCAAAGGGCCGTGGAAGTAAGTGGTTACGATATTGAGTACCGACCCCGGACCGCCATTAAGTCCCAAATGTTGGCTGACTTCGTGGCTGACTTTACGCCGACCTTAATACCCGAGGTCGAAAGAGAATTATTGATTAACTCGGGGACTTCCTAGGGAATCTGGACCCTCTTTTCGGACGACACTTCAAAAGCAAAAGGGTCCGGTCTTGGCATCATACTAAAGCCACCAACATGTAAAATAATTAGGCAATCTATTAAGACTGTGAAATTGAATAACAACGAGGCCGAATATGAGGCCATGATTACAAGCCTTGAATTAGCCAAAAGCTTGGGGGCAGAGGTGATCGAAGCCAAGCACGACTCACTCCTTGTGGTAAACCAAGTTAATGGGACATTCAAGGTCAGGGAAGATCGATTACAGAGATACTTGGACAAGTTACAGGTAATATTACATCGGTTCAAAGAATGGACTTTGCAACATGTACCTCGAGATCAAAACAGCGAAGCTGATACCCTCGCTAACTTGGGATCATCGATCGAAGACAACGAGATCAACTTGGGAGAAATTGTATAGCTTATAAGATTGGTGGTGGAACAAGTCCACGCACGAGATCAACTCAACGAGCCTAACTTGGGACTGGAGGAATAAGTACGTGGAATATCTCAAAACCGAAAAGTAGCCCTCGGACCCAAAGGAATCGAGGGCCCTACGAATGAAGGCAAACCGATTTAGTTTGTCCGAGGATGGAACCTTAGTCAGAAGAACGTTCAATGGCCCGATTGCGATATATTTGGGACCAGGAGACACCGAATACATTTTGAGGGAAATCCACGAAGGTACCTGTGGAAATCATTCGGGTGCTGAATCACTGGTTCAAAAGATAATCAGAGCCGGTTACTACTGGATTGATATGGAAAAATACGCGAAGGAGTTCGTTCGAAAATGTGATGGATGCCAAAGGCATGCTCCGATGATTCATCGAGCAGTGGAGCCTCTACATTCGATCTTGTCACCATGGTCATTCGTGAAATGGGGATGGACATCGTTGGCCCCCTTCCACGGGCACCCGGTAAGGTTCAATTTATTTTATTTATTTCTAAATGGGTGGAAGCATAGGCGAATGAAAAGGTCAGAGAAAAAGAAGTCATCGATTTTATCTGGGATCACATTATATGTCGATTTGGAATATCGGCCAAGATTGTGTGCGACAATGGAAAATAATTTATTGGCAGCAAAGTAATCAAGTTTCTTGAAGACCATAAGATCAAAAGGATCTTATCAACTCCTTACCACCCTAGTGGGAACGGACAAGCAGAATCCACCAATAAAACCATAATCCAAAACCTCAGAAAGAGGTTGATCGATGCCAAAGGAAAATGGGAGGAAATGCTACATGAGGTTCTATGGGCGTACCGTACAACCTCGAAGTCCAGTACCGGATCCACACCGTTTTCTTTGGTTTATGGCACCAAAGCTTTAATAGCGATCGAGGTCGAAGAACTGAGCATCAGATTCTGACATGCAACAAAGTAATTGAATTACGAGGCTATGAGTACGAGCCTGGAACTATTAGATGAAAGGCGCGAAGCCGCCCTTATCCGGTTGGCCGCCCAAAAACAGCGAATCGAAAGATACTATAATCGAAGGGCCAACCTTTGATATTTCAATACCAGGGACTTAGTAATAAGAAAAGTTACACTAAACACCTAAACCCAAATGAAGGGAAATTAGGGCCAAATTGGGAAGGACCGTACCAAATTATCGAAATCACCGGAAAAGTTTCCTACAAGCTCGAAACAATGAGCGGCAAACAATTGCCGAACAACTGGAATTTAACTCACTTAAAGCGATATTACTGCTAAGGTACACCATCGTTATTTATTTTATTTTTCATTTCAAACTAACACTTGAAAGTGACCAATAAGGGATGATGCAAGATCCTAGGTCTGAAAGCACGCGTTGCACTATTTTTCCCTTAAACCGGCTTTGTCCCAAATGGTTTTTTTGGCAAGGTTTTTAATGAGGCAACAAGTAAATCGTGCTAACTTAGCATTGAAGGCCAGCTACGAACCGGTGATAAGGGAAGAAACTTCGTGATTGAAGGGTCTCGATCAATAAGATTTATTATAAGGGTCAAACGGTCAAATGAACTGTGCCCGCTCGAGCCCTGGCACAAAACATGTATACATTTGTGCATAAGAATATAAAAGAAGATTTTTCCTTGCACATAAACATTTTGTCCTTTGAAATATTTCTTACATCTTTCAAGAAGCCAAAGATATCGAGCCCAAGGGCCACCTTAATCCGAGTTTGAACATTCACTTCACTCGGGGACTATAGGCATTGCCCAAATTAAAAGGCTAAGGCCATTCTGAGTTGAACACTTGAGGGCATGAAGCTTATTTGGCATTGCCCGAATTAAAAGGCTAAGGCAGTTTCGAGTTAATAACACTCGAGGGCACGAAGCTTATTTGGCATTGCCAGAATTAAAAGGCTAAGGGCATTCTTAGTTAATAACATTCGAGGGCATGAAGCTTATTTGGCATTGCCATAATTAAAAGGCTAAGACCATTCCGAGTTAATAACACTCGAGGGCATGAAGCTTATTTGGCATTGCCCGAATTAAAAGGCTAAGGTCGTTCCAAGTTTAAAACACTCGAGGGCATGAAGCTTATTTGGCATTTTCCGAATTAAAAGGCTAAGGCCGTTCCGAGTTAAAAACACTCGAGGGCATGAAGCTTATTTGGCATTGCCCGAATTAAAAGGCTAAGGCCATTCCGAGTTAATAACACTCGAGGGCATGAAGCTTATTTGGCATTGCCTGAATTAAAAGGCTAAGGCCGTTTCGAGTTAAAAACACTCGAGGGCATGAAGCTTATTTGGCATTTTCCGAATTAAAAGGCTAAGGCCATTCCGAGTTAATAACACTCGAGGGCATAAAACTTATTTGGCATTTCCCGAATTAAAGGCTAAGGCAGTTCCGAGTTAAAAACACTCGAGGGCATGAAGCTTATTTGGCATTGCCCGAATTAAAAGGTTAAGGCCATTCCGAGTTAATAACACTCGGGGGCATGAAGCTTATTTGGCATTGCCCGAATTAAAAGGCTAAGGTCGTTCCGAGTTAAAAACACTTGAGGAAATGAAGCTTATTTGGCATTGCCCGAATTAAAAGGCTAAGGTCGTTCCGAGTTAAAAACATTCAAGGGCATGAAGCTTATTTGGCATTTCTCGAATTAAAAGGCTAAGGCCATTCCGAGTTAATAACACTCGAGGGCATGAAGCTTATTTGGCATTGCCCGAATTAAAAGGCTAAGGCCATTCCGAGTTAATAACACTCGAGGGCATGATGCTTATTTGGCATTGCCCGAATTAAAAGGCTAAGGCCGTTCCGAGTTAAAAACACTCGAGGGCATGAAGCTTATTTGGCATTGCCCGAATTAAAAGGCTAAGGTTGTTCCGGGTTAAAACACTAGAGGGCATGAAGCTTATTTGGCAGTGCCCAAATTAAAAGGTTAAGGCCGTTCCAAGTTAATAACACTCGAGGGCATGAAACTTATTTGACATTGCCCGGGCTAAAAAGGGCTACGACCATATTAACACGACTCAGATACGTAACAAAAATAAGGACTTCCAAAAATTCTTATAACCGATTCTAAAGGCTACCCTCGGCAAGCTATAAACCTAAATTATTATGGGGAAAAGTTTTCGGTAACACCGAATCCCTACAACGCCTTAACACAAAGTAGCGTTAAAGGCAAGATTTGTTCGAACCTTCGAACATAATCTAAGTATTTCATGCTAAGGCATTTCGACCTTTGCAAAAACAAATAAAAGCAAAAAGGTAGTGCAAAAGCTATGAAAGGGAAAAGGCTTTATATATATATATATATCAAAATTTCTTTACAAGGGCTGAATAGCTCCGATACATATTTTTTACAACGGCCGAACGACCTCGACAAAAAGATAGTGCAAAAAACAAAAAGATCCTAAATGTACTAATCTTCATCGGGGGTCTCACCATCGGACTCACCCGACTCTTCAGACCCCTCAGAATCCTCCTCGAGATAAGCTAGCTTCCTGGCATTGGCTTCGTATATCTTGGCATTTTTGTTTTCAGCCAATACGTCAAAATTTTGAGCATGGACTCCCTCGAGGGCCTCCTTTCGGGATTGCCACCTCGCATGCTTTACCGTGTTTTTTGCTTGGTCGTGAATCACCTCAGCATCAGCTTTATATTGGGCCACCTTATCATCGGCCTCGACTCTGACCACATCAACCTCTAACTTGGCTGCCTCAAGCTCCTTGGCCAGGTTCTCTTGACCAGAAACAACCGAGTTCAACAAAGATTGGAGTCCCTCGATCATATTTACCTGCACCGAGTATTTCTCCCTTATAACCTGAAGCTGAACCTTAGCCGAAGCTAACTGCACCCGGGCAGTCTCTTTTTTCGAGGCCAGGCGGTCCATATTTTTCTTCCATTCTTCGGTCTCAACCTTTACCGTGTCCACCTCCACCTGAAGTTGCTCGATCTGGTCAAGTCTCTTTTGAACCTGTGGGTTCGAGTCATTAGCTAATGTGTCTGAATCATCATCACTAAGTTCGAATATTCGTCTTACCTGCTCGACCAAATCGGCATGCTCCTTCCGAGACGCTTCTAACTCAGCCTGGAGTCTCTTATTAAGAAGCTTGTAAGCATCCTTCTTCTCAACAAGCTCCCGATTCACGGCCTCGTGACGCTTGAACTCCTCCCGATATTAGAGAAAGGCCTCGTGATGAAGCACTGAGTCCTGCAAGCATAAAGGAAAACATTACCATTGTTCATGATTAAATGTAAGTACATAATGGAGGGACATTCGAAATTACCCTATTCAGCACCTGTTGAACTTCGTTGAACAGGCAGGGCGTTCCACCTCGTTCATTTTAGCTTGATCCTCTTTGGTCACCAAGCACCGAAGGTAAATGGCAATCCCCACAGGGGAAGAGAGAACTTGGGCATCCTATGAAATGGACATATAAATTGCTCGTCTCCGAGTAGGATCAACACTCGGAATTGGGAACTGATTCACTAATTTTAGGCTTGAAGAAGACCCGCCAGCTCCCGGGGACGGTATCTTCTTTGGTACCGGTAAATCGCCCAACCCAGTGACATCCTCCGAAGTAGTAGAATCCAGTCCATCGAATAAATTGTGGAAAGAATCGGCTGCTCCTTGGGCCCCTCGAGGTTACCTTTCAACTTTTGAACCTCGTTTATCATAGAATCGGTAAACGAAGGAGATCTAGAGAGATCGATCACCCCAAACGCCTCTTTAGACACATTACCTTCTGACCGAGAAGTACCGGTCACAATTTCTTTTCCGACCTCCCTAGCTCAGGGCAAAACGGTCTCGACCCTCCCTGGTTCGGAGACTTCATCCATTGCTTCTTCTACGACCTCCATGGCTTGAAGTAGTTCGGAACCACTTCTCACGCAGGTCACCAATTCAGAATCTTCTTCTTCTTCGGACTCATCTCTCAACCGACAGAGTGAGTCCGATGAGAGTTCTCGGGCGTTGGCATTCTTAGGTTTGCACGCCAGCCTCTTCCTCGGTCTCTTCTTTTCAAGGCTCAAGGAACTCAGAGTTATTCCTCTTTTCTTCTCTTTATCCTGCTTCAGAGTAGGGGGATCAGCGTATATGTCATCATCGGCTAATGAAGGCCTCATTTCGACATCTTTTGATAAACTTTCAAAAAGAAAGTAAAATGATTCAGAGAGCGATGATGTGAAAGTAAGATCAAATATAACTTAGAGAAAAAAAATCTGACCATGGTTGCGGACCTCCCATCGGCCCTTCGAGAGCTCACGCCATAAGCACTCAGAATAAGGTCTCTGTGTCGCAATGCCCTCGACCCACTCCTTGAGTCGAGGAACGACATCCGGCATCCGGGCAACAACTGCATCATCACATAACATCAATGAGAAGGGATGGAAACGAAAAGCAATATAAGAAAATTTGAAGGCGAAGTTACACTTACGTTTTATGTTCCATTTCTCGGGGAACGGCATGTCCGCAACCGAGATTAAGTCTGAGGTCCTCACTCGAACAAATCGGCCCAACCAGCCCCAGTCCTGATCCTCGTCGATGCTCGAAAATAAGGCCTTAGTGGCTCGACTTGTGAGCTTGATTAATCCCCCTCGGTAAAGTCGAGGGCTATACATGTGCATGAGGTGGTCGAGGGTAAATGGACACCCCTAGAGCTTGCTCACAAAGAAATGAAGCAGAATAACAATCCTCCAAAACGAAGGATGGATCTGCCCAAGCGTCACTTCATACCTTTTGTAAAGGATATGATAACTAGGTCTAAAGGACCAAGCGTGAAAGGGTAATTGTAAACATTTAAAAAACCCTCCACGTGGGTGGTGATCGATTCATCGAGGGTAGGGACCACTACGATTTTATCTTCCCAGTTCCAGTCCTCTTTGACCTTATCGAGGATGCTGGCAGTAATAGTACATATGTACCTTGAGTCCGGCTCGTACCGGCCCGGTACCAAAGGGGTTTTCTCGACCTTGAAGTCGGCCCCAGTTGGGCACCCCGAAGGGACAAATGACTTTAGAGGAGGTTTCGGTGTTGGTTTCTCAGTAGCAGCAGGCGAACCATTTTCAGATGGTTTCGAGGAAGAAGGGGTTTCTTTTTTAGGAACAGATTTTGAAGTCTTTGCCCTTTTTTATAAATAATTTAGAAGAAAGTGTTGGTAAAAGAGGAGGCGTGCTTAGCGAAATAACTTATGTAAACTTTCAAAAGAACTAGAAGAGATGGTATAATTATCAGATAACTTATAAGAATTCTCAGAAAACCAGAAGGGAAGAAGTTTGAACTTAAGCTCTCATAAAACAAGTAGATGAGAGTGATGAGTTTTCTCAAAACAAAAAAGCAAATCTTTGAATGTAAAAGTTCTAATGAATGAACGGGGTATTTATAATTTTCTCAAAATGGCGGTTCGCTTCCTGTAGCGACCGACCATTAACTGACATCCATTTAATGCCTTAAAGACTGGACGGACTGGATGTTTTCAACTATTCTTATCACTTACGTCATGAATCTGTCGTCATGATTTATCGGAGTAAGAATCGGGATCCCATATCGTTTCTCATCATTTACTCTCCAAAAAACAAGGGGATTTGACGTCGTATTTTGTCTCCTACGTCATGATATATCGAAATGAGAATCTGAGACTCATATCATTTTTCATCACCTACACTCCGAAAAATGAGAGGACTATTTGTGTACGAGTAAAACCGAGCTCGATGTTCCATCGATCTTGAGAAACGGAGGGCCAAGGTTGGTACATCTGTAATATGGTAAAAATCGAAGTCCGAGGTTCTATATGATATCCAACATGGTCAACCGGGGGGCGGAATATAATATTCAAGATCAGACCCAAAGTATCATCAAAACTAGCCATCAAGATTATCAGATTTGCCCTTGAGTCTACCGAAGGTGTAACCGGCCAACTCATCCGACAAGGGTCCGCGATTGTCATGACCCGAAATTTCTACTTTCGGGACCGTAATGGCGCCTAACATTTCACTTGCTAGGCAAGCCAACGTTAGAATATAATTAGCCATTTTAACAAAAAAATTAAATTAATAATAACAATAAAATAAATGCGGAAATAAAGTCTGAAATAAAGTGATTAATCCATAATAATCGCGATATCTAAATACCATTCCAGAACTGGAGTCACAAGTGCACGAGCTTCTAGAATAATACAAGTATAGGTCTGAATAAAATAAGCTGTCTGAAAGCAAACACACAGGTAAAATAAAGTAGACGGGGACTTCAGAACTGCGGACGCTGTGCAGTTGTACCTCAAGTCTCCTCTGGGTAGCTGAAATCCGAGCAAGTTTATGGTACGCCGTTAGGACCAACTCCGAAATCTGCACAAGAAGTGCAGAGTGTAGTATAAGTACAACCGATCCCATGTACTGGTAAGTACCGAACCTAACGTCGACGAAGTAGTGACGAGGCTAAGGCAGGTCACTTACATTAACATGTACGCAATAATAGTAATAACAACAATAATAAAAATGGGAATAGTAGTAAGACCAGTAAATAATATTAATAATTGGAATCAATTCAGCAGTCACAATCCCTCAACTTATTTCCATTTCGGCCTGCAACCCGTTTCCCTAATATAAACTTTAAATAAGTATGTTGCGGCGTGCAATCTGATCCCCCAATATAGGCTTTTAAATAAGTCTGTTGCGGCGTGCAATCCGATCCCCCAATATAGTTACTTTCATTTCCGTTGCGGCGTGCAACTCGATCCCCAAATATATTTTAACAACTCATAAATGTAGTAAATATTACTCCAATAAATACCACGTTTAATGAGAAACTATTAATCATCAAGGCACACAATAATTATAATTTATTTATGAACAAATAATGACAATTAGTAATTAATTGTAGAAATCATGGAAAAAATAGGCAGTTTAATATTTAGTATGCTAAATGTCAAATAACAATTAAGACACATAAGTCAAATAAGCATGTAACAATTATTGCAAGAATTCACGAATTAATATTTGACAAGGAATATGAGTGAAACAATTAATATAATAATTAATTCATGATTTAAAACGATTTATGATTTTTCAAGTAATTATGCAAACAATTAATTTGACGACGTATAGACACTCGTCACCTCGCCTATACGTGATTCACATGCATCTCACATAGCAAATAATTTAAGGGTTCTATTCCCTCAAGTCAAGGTTAACCACGACACTTACCTTGCTTTGCAACCAATTTTCAAGAATCCAATAAACCTTTGTCTCGTGAATTCGTGTCCGAAATCCTCAAATCTAGGCATAAACAATTCAATATACTCAATACAAATCGTAGAAATTAATTCCATATGAATTTATAATTTTTTCGGATAAAAATCTAAAATTTATTTTAAAAATCAACAGTGGGACCCACGTATCGAATCCCGAAAAAATTTAGGAAATCCGAACACCCGTTCCGATACGAGTTCAACCATATAAAAATTATTGAATTCCGACATCGGATTGACCTTCAAATCTTAATTTTACATTTTTGGAAGATTTTATAAAAATCTGATTTTTCTTCCATAAATTCACGGATTCATGATATAATTGAGTATGGAATCATGAAATATAATCAATATAGGATAAGGAACACTTACCCCAATGTTCCCCATAAAAATCGCCCAAAACGCGTCTTACCCGAGCTCAAAATCGAAAATGGTGGAAAATGGGTCGAAATCCCATTTCCAGAACTTAAGTTCTGTTTGCCCAGATTTTTACTCATCGCGATCGCGGGAATTCGTTCGCGATCGCATAGAACAATTTTCTGCCTATCCATTTTACTCTTCGCGATCACGGATAATTCTTTGCGTTCGCGAATCATGTTTTGGTTGCCCAGAATTTTAACTATACGCGATCGCGTAAATGGTCATACGATCGCGTAAATGGTCATGCGATCGCGGAGAATAATTTCACATCCTTACGCGATCACGTACTGACTTGTGCGATCGCGTAGCACAAATTTGGTGCTTCAGCTTCTGCCTCATTCCTTCTTCGTGAACGCGGCTTTGCCCATGCGTTCGCGGTGCCTTAGCTTTTCCAACTGTGTGACCGCGTACAATACTATGCGATCGCATAGTACAAATTTTTATCAGTGATCAACAAGCCTTCGCGATCACGGATGAAGCCACGCGATCGCGATCAAGGAAACCAGAAATAGGAAATACCAGATTTCCAGCCATCTGTTTTTGAACAAAAATGGTCTGAGGCTCGTCTGAAACTCACCCGAGCCCTCGGGGCTCCAACCCAAACATGCACAAAAGTCCAAAAAACTCATACGAACTCGCTCGCATGATCAAAACACCAATTTAACACCTAGAATTATTGATCGGACACCGAATCAAATGAAATTTTTAAGAAAACTTTAAAACTTCTATTTTCACAACTGAACGTCTGAATCCCGTCAAATCAACTCTGTTTCTCACCAAATTCAACAAATAACTCATAAATGACATAACGGACCTATGAAAAATTTTAAAACTCGAATCCGACCCCGATATCAATAAAAGTAAATTTTGGTCAAACTTTGAAATCTTTAAGCCTTTTAGGCTTCTAGTTTTCGCCAATTGGCGATATTTTATGTTAGGGACCTCCAAATTAAAATTCGGGCATACACTCAAGCCCCAAATCACAATACGGACCTACCGGAACTGTCAAAATACTGATCCGAGTCCGTTTACTCAAAATGTTGACCAAAGTCAACTCAGTTGAGTTTTAAGGCTTTGTTTTACATTTTAATCCATTTTTCACATAAAAACTTTTCGGAAAATTATACGGGTTGCGCACGCAAGTCGAGGAATGATGAATAGTGCTTTTCAAGGTTTAGAATACAGAAATAATTATTAAATTTAAAGATAACCTTTTGGGTCATCACATTCTCCACCTCTAAAACAAACATTCATCCTCGAACGGAGTTAGAAAAAGTACTTGAGCTGGTAAAAAGGTGTGGATATTTACTCTGCATGTCCGACTCAGACTCCCAGGTAGATGCTTCTACCGGCTGACCTCTCCATTGTACCCGAACTGAATGATAACTCTTAGACCTCAACTGTCGGACCTGCCGGGCTAAAATAGCTACCGGCTCCTTTTCATAAGTCAAATCTTTGTCCAATTGGATTAAGTTGAAGTCTAACACATGGGACGTATCACCATGATATTTTCGGAGCATAGACATATGGAACACCGGATGAACCGCTGATAAACTAGGTGGTAGTGCAAGCCTGTAGGCTACTTCACCCACCCTTTCAAGAATTTGAAAGGGTCTTATATACCTAGGGCTCAACTTGCCCTTATTTTCATACCTCATTACACCTTTCATAGGTGAAACCCGGAGCAATACTCTTTCTCCAACCATGAATGCAATATCACGAACTTTACGGTCGGCATAACTCTTTTGCCTAGACTGATCTGTGCGAAGTCGATCCTGAATAATCTTGACCTTATCTAAGGCATCCTGTACCAAATCGGTACCCAACAACTGAGCCTCTCCCAGTTCAAACCATCCAACTAGCGAACGACATTGTTACACCCTGTGCGTCCCAAGGTGACGTAATGAATATGAGACTTTTTAATCATGATTTAAATTATTTTAAAGTCATAATATGTCTATATATGATGTTTGGATAGAAAATATGAAGTTTGAAAAAAATCAGATTTAAGTTGCGGAAATATCGACTAAGAATTTGCCTTGTAACAGAGCTTTTTGAGAAATATATTTTATGTGCTCTATGAGGTCTTTTTGAGAAATATTATATACCAAATTGAAGTTCTTGGAATGTAGTTTCCAACGTACTTAACCGTTCATTCATACGACACCCGGATAAAAAGTTATAAGCAATGGAAGAAGGGCCAATCATAGGGTGCCAAGTAGCACCTTTTTGAATTTTAAATAAATGAGATTTTTACATCCCATCTCCTCTCTTTCTCTATCTTTCGAGAGTGCTCGCCCAAATAACACCCCTAACTTTACTCTTAAGCTCTCTGCAAGAGCTTCAAACAATATTATCATCCCGGGCACGGAATCAAGAAGCGATAACATTAAAACGATCCCTACGACGTAAGTATCGCTATATCGCCTCTCTTTTTCTTTGTAGTTTGAGGTTTGGAACGTACTTCATAGTTAAGAAAATGTGTAATTTCTGTATTTAAGTGTTTAAATATCAAGAAATGTTAATAAATTCGTTTCCTAATAGTTAGAACTCACGGGACGGTGATCGGAAGTCGTGAGTTCGAGTTATTTGACTTGTAGTGGACTATTTTGTGGGCTGTTTTGTATTGCCTTTGGGCTGTATATTTTCCTACTGTTTAATGGAGTTTTGGAGGACAAATGGTGTGGAGAACACCACACAATAACAGAATGGTAGGCTGGTCGTTCGTCATTATATTTTTTTAAGTTGTTTGACACTACTTTGGTTGTCGTTTTATGTATGAAGTGATTAGGGTATGTGGGCTATTTTGTGGTATATTGTGATGATTTAAGGTATGTTAAGGCTATCCCTTCTTTCTTTTTGGCATGATCCAAATGATACAAACGAAACGAGCAAAATACGCAACTTTTATAAATGACTCTATTCATAGAAATATTAGGGGTGTCTATATTATTGATTCCCCTTGTGAATTATTATTATATCCTCTGTTCATGGGTCTCAGAAAAATACGTATTTGATAAAGTTTGTCCAAAAAACATATTGATTTTATGATATTCGAGAAATCTTATTAAAGTATTTCTTATGCATTTCATGCATTTATGCATGTACATTGACCTATGATCAGAAGGCATTATATACGCGTATATTATATATATATGGGATATGGGAAAAGGTTATGGCGTTATATACGCACCACCACCTGATAAGCTGGTATACGTTGATGATTTTTCCCACAGTGGCTGAGATGATATGATAGGATGCCCTCAGAGGCTTGATGATATTATGTACGCATATACCTATGCATGGTATGACATTTATACGCACATGCATGACATTATAAATTTTCATGATTCATAGAGCTATTCAGAATTTCAGGTTGAGTTTTTTTACTCCATATTTCTCTCATGTCTATTATTTACTGATTTTCATTCCTTACATACTCGGTACATTATTTGTGCTGACGTCCCGTTTGCCTGGGAATGCTGCGTTTCATGCCCGCAGGTCCCGATAGACAGGTTGAGAGTTCTCCTAGTAGGCTATCAGCTCAGCATAAGGTGTTTGTGCACTCCACTTGCTCCGGAGTTGCCTATTTGGTCAGTGTAATTTGAATATGTATTGATTGGTATGGCGGGGCTATGTCCCGGCCTTTATGATATTTATGTATTCTCAGCAGAAGGCTACAAGGCATTTAAGACTGTCACTCTTTCTTCTTACTCTAGATCGTGTGGTAGAGATCAGCTGTAAGAAATTCAAATTCCCAAATTCTATTTTCTTCGTTATACAACAACATCTACATCCAAAAAGACAATTGGTAAGAGATTGAATGTGGCTATGGAAGAGTTGAGTCAGAGGAACTCGATTTTGCATCATGCTTATGATGAGTAAATGTAAGGCCTTCAGTAGATATGTGTGTACTACGATGTGTGAGCCTCTTGATAAGGAGCCCTAAGGCATGAATATCTATCTACCCCTATGGTAAAAAGCAACGAGAGAATCATAAGGTAGATACAAGTTTCAACAAGTAAAAGAAGCTAGGTGAAGAAGGATACGAGTACCCAGTTAGTGAAGATTATCTGTATTTACAATTCAGACAGAGAAATATAAGCATTCTGAGTTACTTTCAACAATAACAAAGATATATTCACTTGACAACACCCATTTCAGTTATACCCTGTGGGAGCTAACAAATATAATTTAAGAAAATGATAGGATATCAGCATCCAACTAGGGTTAGAGTAGCAAAAAATTATGGATGGATTGTTATCATTAGCTCACATTTCTGAGGGATATTGCAAATATGGTAATGGTTCTCCTTGTGAGACACCCAGATAGTGCACTCTAGAATAGTACAATCAGATATGAATACTAGAATGTTCAAAAATTTCAGAAGATTGGCATTGGAATCCTAGAAGGGATAAATATTTACCTTTGTATTGCTCTCGTCCCTAGTAAAGAGAGAGTGTTAGGCGACCTGAAGAGCCAATGAGTTGAATCAAGGTGGGCTAAAAGTGAAAGAATGTTTTAAAGAAGTTTTCATAATAAGGTGATATACATAAATATTACCAGGAGAATAAGAAGAAAGTAAATGAAGCATTATGAGTAAGATGTGATAAATGGATGATAACGGTAAATCAAAATATGACAGGACTACAGATTCTATAGTCAAGTAAAGGAAAAGACAAAAAGTTACATGCCTTGAGACAATAAAAGAGTATAATCCATAAAGTCATGTCCCCATTTCGAGAAATGAATTGGTGACTCATACGTAATTACCAGAAGGAAAAGTTAGACTCCGGAGTAATAGAAATTAGTATGGGCTAGTAAATAAGATAAACTGAACATGAATTCGGGACCGAAGGATTTGATAATAGTTGACATCGTGAGTATTTCAGAGATCGTGTTCCGGACGATAATTGAATGAACAACATAAGAATAACTTTTAAAGGTTATTCAGGAAGACGTTTACCTAAAACAAGCACTGTGAGCACAGTTAAGCTTAAGGGACTAAGTGTGCCAGTTACACTAGGTGTCACCTTTGTGTGTAAGAAATTAAATTATCCCTGGTACAGAAGGGTTACCGCAAGGCAAGTAAGAGTCCATAAAGATGTGAAAAGATGCCAAATATGAAGAGGTGAAACATTTATAGGTAAATCTTCATAGCAATAAATATTAGTACTCCCCTAAAGGGGGGGAAGATGATGTGATATGGTATTAAGTCGGAGTTATGTGGTTAAGGTAACTATGGAATAGTAAAGGAAGAATGTGGTAGAAAGGGGAAAGGAATGAGATTGCATTTATTTAAATCCTACGGATATGATACGACTCCAGACCATTATATAAGCATGACGACGGGGAAAGGCAGTAAGGGTTCCATCACTTGATGCTATTGATAAATAAGTGCAAATAAACACTGGATACATAAGGAGCCAGTGTGCGGGGTAAGTTAAGACAAAGGATATAACCCACGAGAGATTAAGGAGAATATATATATGATAATGGACTAACATATAGTTAGTAGTTGATTCAGGAAGATCCTAGCCATGGCTAAACAAGAGGATACAGACAAATCAGCAGGTTGTGCAAGATAAACATAGTGAAACCCAACATAGGTAATTCAGTCTCGCAAATATTATGACATCGTAATCCTTGAGAAATATTCAGATAGGAGTTGGGGTTGTTAAAGGTACCGTATAAGTGTTATGAAAATAAAAAAAAAACGGTGCCACTGAGAAGACAGTCAAAAAATTTCAGTTCAGAATCAACCTTACGAGCACAAGGGTGCAGAGGTAAGTAATTAAGGATAATTATAGGTAAGTAAGAACATCAAAAATTCTTTCGGGTATACGATGTAATAAGCTCGCAGCTTTACAAGAGCCAAAGGGTCTCTCTTAAGTACTACAAAGAAAGACTAGCTAAGGGAATAAGGAAGAAGGCTTCAACTTAAGCATAGTGACATAAGGAAGAACTGGTCTTGTAACAACAGTCTCACAACAACATTGTATGCACTCCATAAGAAAGTGGCACCTATCGTGGCAAATGAAAAAGAAAAAAAAATCAAAAGATGATATTTGAGATCATGTGAGTTACATGAAATTTCAGTATTTGTGGGCAATGAGATAAGCCATGTATTCATGCAACAAGTGGCAGAACGACCATGAAAAGTAATTGCTTATGTTTAAATTCAACTAAGAAAGCACGAGAAGAATTACCGGACCCACGATTTAGAGTTAGCCGTTGTGATTCATGCACTAAAGATGTGGAGGCACTATTTGTATGGCATTCATGTTGATATCTATATGGATCATAAGAGCCTTCAATATATCTTCAATCAAAAGGAATTGAATTTACACCAAAGGAGATGGTTGGAGCTACTGAAAAACTATGGCGTTGATAGTTTATACCATATGGGGAAGGTGAATGTAGTAGCCGACACCCTCAGCAGTAGATCTATGGGTAGCTTGTAATATTTATAGCCAGAGAAGTGTGGGATAGCCCATGAGATTCATCAGCTAGCTAGTCTTGGAGTTCAATTACTGGACTCAGGTGATATTGGAGTTACTATTCAGGACATGGAAACATCCTCTTTAGTAACTGAAGTGAAGGAACGCCAGTATGAGGATCTTGTGCTAGCTTATTACAAAGATACATCCCCTCAAAAGGAGAATACACCATTTGAAATTACAAGAGATGGAGTCCTCAGATATCGAGGTCGATTATGTGTTCTAATGTGACAGGGTTGCGCCAGCAGGTTATGGGAGAATCTCACTATTCTCGTTATTCAATTTATCCAGGAGCTACGAAGATGTATCATGATATCAGGGGAATATACTAGTGGGACGAAATAAAGAAGGATATAGCAGAGTTTGTTGCTTAGTGCCCAAATTGTCAGCAGGTTAAAATTGAGCATCAGAAACCTGGTGGGTTATTATAGGCTATAGAGATTCCGACTTGGAAATGGGAAGTGAATAATATGGATTTCATCATAGGCTTACCTCGTACCCAACGTAAGTTCGATTCTATATGGGTTATTGTCAATAGACTTACAAAATCAGCCCATGTTTTGCCTGTCAGGACTATTTATTCAGTAGAGGATTATGCAAGGCTTTACATTAGGGAGATAATACGATTTCATGGTGTCCCTATATCTATTATCTCAGATAAAGGTGCTCAGTTTACAACTAATTTCTGGAGGTCCTTCCAAAAAGGATTGAGGACTCTGGTAAGTCTTAGTACAACATTTCATCCCCATACAGACGGTCAGGCTGAACATACTATTCAGACACTGAAGGATATGCTACGGGCTTGTGTGATGGACTTTAGGGGTAGCTGGGATGATCATCTTCCACTTATTGAGTTTGCATATAATAATAGTTATCATTCCAGTATTGAGATGGCTCCGTACGAAGCTCTTTACAGATGGAAGTATAGGTCACCTATCAGATGGTTCGAGATTGGGGAAACTAAGTTAGTAGGACCAGAGTTGGTACAACAGGCAGTTGAGAAGATTAAGCTTATACGAGAAAGGCTATTAGCAGCTCAGAGTCATCAGAAGTCCTATGCCGATATTCAACGATGAGACTTGGAGTTTCAGGTAGATGACTGGGTATTCCTAAAGATATCACCGATGTAAGGCGCTATGAGATTTGGTAAGGAAGAAAAGCTTAGCCCTCGGTACGTTGGACCTTATAAGATTATATGCAGAGTAGGCCAAGTAGCATATGAGTTAGACTTGCCTTCCAAATTGGAGTATGTACATCCAGTATTTCATGTGTCTATGCTCCGTAGGTGTATTGGAGATCCCTTTAAAGTCATTCCAATTGACGATGTTCAGGTTACAGAGCAGCTATCATATGGGGAAGCTCCCATTGCTATACTAGATAGACAAGTTCAGAGATTAAGAACTAAAGATGTAGCTTCGATTAAAGTACTTTGGATTAACAATAATGTGGAGGAGATGACTTGGGAAGCTGAAGAAGAAATGAAAACTAGGTATCCTCACTTGTTTCCACTTCCGAAGAAGGATCAGACTGAAACATCACAGCCTTTAGGTACGTATATGGTACTTGATTCTTATGTTAGTTCTTGTTATTGGTCGTGTGAAGACATTGATGTTATTGATGATTGTGGCCCTGTGTGGCTTTGTATTATTAGGTTTGCTGTGTGGCAAGTTGGTAGTAGTACCGTTACAGAGGAGACTCTGCCAAAATTTCTATAGATTTCTCGGAGTTTAACATTCGAGGACGAATGTTTCTAAGGGGGGAGGACTGTTACACCATGTGCGTCCCAATGTGACGTAATGAATATGAGACTTTTTAATCATGATTTAAATAATTTTAAAGTTATAATATGGCTATATATGATGTTTGTATAGAAAATATGAAGTTTGGGAAAAATCTGATTTAAGTTGCGGAAAAACCGACTAAGGATTTGCCCTGTAATAGAGCTTTTTGAGAAATATATTTCGTGTGCTATATGATGTCTTTTTGGGAAATATTATATATCAAATTGAAGTTCTTGGAATTTAGTTTCTAATGCACTTAACCGTTCATTCATACGACACTCGGATAAAAAGTTGTAAGCGTTGGAAGAAGGGCCAATCATAGGGTGCCAAGTAGCACCTTTTTTTACTTTTAAAAAAATGGGATATTTACATCCCATCTCGTCTCTTTCTCCATTTTTCCATAGAGCTCGCCCAAATAACACCCCTAAATTTACTCTTAAGCTCTATGCAAGAGCTTCAAACAAGATTATCATCCCGGGCACGGAATCAAGAAGCGATAACATTAAAACAATCCCTACGACGTAAATATCGCTATATCACCTCTCTTTTTCTTTGTAGTTTGAGTTTTGGAAGGTACTTCATAGTTAAGAAAACATTTAATTTATATATTTAAGTGTTTAAATATCAAGGAATGTTGATAAATTCATTTTCTAATAGTTAGAACTCACGGGACGGTGATCGGAAGTCATGAGTTCGAGTTATTTGACTTGTAGTGGACTGTTTTGTGGGCTATTTCGTATTGCCTTTGGGCTGTATATTTTCCTATTGTTTAATGGAGTTTTGGAGGACAAATGGTGTGGAAAAACACTACACAATGACAGAATAGTGGGCTGGTCGTTCGTCATTACATTTTTTAAAGTTGTTTGGCATTACTTTGGTTGTCGTTTTATGTATGAAGTGATTAGGGTGTGTGGGCTGTTTTGTGGTATATTGTGATGGAGATAAGGTTAGAAAATGATGCTTATATTTTGTTATTGTTGTGTTCTTGTTGTTGTTGTTGGTATATGGTATTGGAGGAGGGCTTAGTTACAAGGGAGATGCTGCCCAAATTTACGTAAACGAGCTACTAGTTTAAGTTGCGGACTTAGCCTTTACTCAGCATTGATTTTAAATCTCCTTATGATGTGGTAGATTGAATTGAGTTGTTTGAAGAATTTCTTGGAAGGTATTAAGGACTCAACAGAGTTAAGGTATGTTAAGGCTATCCCTTCTTTCTTTTTGGCATGATCCAAATGATACAAACGAAACGAGCAAAATACGTAACTTTCATAAATGACTTTATTCGTAGAAATACTAGGGGTGTCTATATTCTTGATTCCTAGTGTGAATTATTATTATATCCTATGTTCATGGGTCTCAGAAAAATACGTATTTGATAAAGTTTGTCCGAAAGACATATTGATTTTATGATATTCGAGAAATCTTATTAACGTATTTCTTATGCATTTCATGCATTTATACATGTACATTGACCCATGACCAGAAGGCGTTATATACGCGTATATTATATGCATATGGGATATGAGAAAAGGTTATGGCGTTATATACGCACCACCACCTGATCAGCTGGTATACGTTGATGATTTTTCCCATAATAGCTGAGATGATATGATAGGATGCCCTCAGAGGCTTGATGATATTATGTACGCATATATCTATGCATGGTATGGCATTTATACACACATGCATGACATTATAAATTTTCATGATTCATAGAGCTATTCAGAATTTCACGTTGAGTTCTTTTACTCCATGTTTCTCTCATGTCTATTATTTACTGATTTTCATTCCTTACATACTCGGTACTTTATTTGTGCTGACGTCCCTTTTGCCTGGGGATGCTGCGTTTCATGCCTGCAGGTCCCGATAGACAGGTTGAGAGTTCTCCTAGTAGGCTATCAGCTCAGCAGAAGGTGTTTGTGCACTTCACTTGCTCCGGAGTTGCCTATTTGGTTAGTGTAATTTGAATATGTATTGATTGGTATGACAGGGCTATGTCCCGACCTTTGTGATATTGATGTACTCTTAGAGGCTTGTAGATATATGTCATGTATACCGATACTGGTATGGCTTTATAGGCCAGTACGTTATATGTATAAGTCGGTATATCAAGTTGGGTCACCCTATATTGAGTATTTCCTCATGTTTTATTCTACTAATCTCACGACAGCCTCTCCAGCTCAATTACCTATGTAGTATGATACGAAAATACGTTATGTTGGTACTCGGTTGAGTAAGGTACCGGGTGCCCGTCGTGGCCCATCGGTTCGGGTCGTGACAGGCATCACCTTCCGTATAATGTCTCATATGGAGCCATCTGAATGCTCGACTGGTAGATATTATTACAAGCAAACTCCGTAAGTGGTAAGAATGGATCCCAAGAACCTCAAAATCTATAACACAAGCGCGTAGCATATCTTCCAATATCTGAATAATGCGCTCTGACTGTCCGTCTGTATGTGGATGAAATGTTGTACTCAACTCAACCCGCGTGCCTAACTCACGCTATAAAGCCCTCCATAAGTGTGAGGTAAACTGCGTACCTCGATCTAAAATAATAGTCACGGGCACACCGTGAAGGCGGACAATCTCACGAATATAAATTTTAGCTAACCGCTATGAAGAATAGGTAACTGCCACTGGAATGAAATGTGCTGACTTGGTTAACCTGTCCACAATGACCTAAACTGCGTCAAATTTTCTCTGAGTCCGTGGGAGCCCAACAACAAAATCCATAGTGATACGCTCCCACTTCCACTCAGGAATTTCTAGCTTCTGAAGCAAACCACCAGGCCTCTGATGCTCGTACTTAACTTGCTGACAATTCAGACATCAAGCTACAAATGCAACTATATTCTTCTTCATTCTCCTCCACCAATAATGTTGCCACAAATCTTGATACATTTTGGTAGTACCTGGATGAATGAAATACCTGGAACTGTGGGCCTCTTCCAGAATTAATATACGAAGCCCACCCACATTAGGCACACAAATACGACCCTGCATTCGCAGAATTCCATCTTCCCCCACAACAACTTATTTGGCATCACCGTGCAGCACTGTGTCCTTAAGGACAAGTAAATGAGGATCATCATACTGTCATTCTCTGATGCGCTCATATAAAGAAGATCGAGCAACTGTCCAAGCTAGAACCCGACTGGGTTCCGAAACATCTAACCTTACGAACTGATTAGCCAAAGTCTGAACATTTGCAGCTAACAGTCTCTCACCAACCGGAATATACGCAAGACTGCCCATACTCACAACCTTTCTACTCAAAGTATCGGCCACCACATTGGCCTTTTCGGGGTGATACAAAAGGGTGATATCATAGTCTTTCAACAACTCCAACCATCTTGTCAGCCTCAAATTAAGATCTTTTTGTTTGAATAGATATTGAAGGCTACGATGATTAGTAAATACCTCACACGAGACACCGTAGAGGCAATGTCTCCAAATCTTCAGCGCGTGAACAATGGTTGCCAATTCTAAGTCATGAACATGGTAATTCTTCTCGTGAACTTTCAACTGCAGCGACACATATGCAATCACCCTGCCATCTTGCATTAATACTGCACCAAGCCCAATGTGAGATGCATTACAATATATCGTATAAGATCCTGAACCTGTGCGTAATACCAACACTGACGCCGTAGTCAAAGCAGTCGGAGCTTCTGAAAGCTCAACTCATACTCGTCTCACCATCTGAATGGGACACCTTTTTGTGTCAGTCTGGTCAATGGTCTTGCTATAGATGAAAACCCTTCCACGAACTGACGATAATAACATGCCAAACCCAGGAAACTTCGGATCTCTGTAACTGAAGTAGGTCTAGGCCAATTCTGAACAACCTCAATCTTCTTAGGATCCACCTTTATGCCTTTTACCGATACAACATGCCCCAAAAAGGCAATTGAGTTTAACATAAACTCGTATTTTAAAAATTTAGCATATAATTGATTATTCTTCAAAGTCTGAAGCATACTCCAAAGATGTTGCTCATGCTCCTCTCGGCTGCTGGAATAAATAAAAATATCATCAATGAATACAACCACAAAAGAATCCAAATAGGACTTGAACACCCAATTCATCAAATCCATAAATGTTGTTGGGGCATTTGTCAACCCAAATGACATCACTAAGAATTCGTAATGCCCATACCGAGTTTGAAAAGCTGTCTTAGGGATATCAGATGCCCTAATCTTCAACTGATGGTAACCATACCTCAAATCGATCTTCGAAAATACCTTGGCACCCTGAAGCTGATCAAATAAGTCATCAATTCTTGGCAACAGATATTTGTTTTTGATAGTGGCCTTGTTCAACTGCCGATAATCTATACACATCCGCATAGAGCCATCTTTCTTCTTTACAAATAGTACTGGTGCACCCTAGGGCGAGTCACTGGGTCTAATGAATCCCTGATCAAGAAAGTCTTGTAACTGCTCCTTCAATTCTTTCAACTCTGGCGGGGCCATACAGTATGGTAGGATAGAAATAGGCCGAGTGCCCGGAGCTAAATCAATGCAAAATTAAATATCTCTGTCGGGTGGCATTCCCGGCAAATCTGCAGGAAATACTTTGGGAAATTCACGAACAACTGGTACTGAGTCAATAGAAGGAACATTCGCACTGAGATCACGAATATAAGCCAAATAGGCTAGACACCCTTTCTCGACCATACGCCGAGCCTACATATAAGATATAACCCTGCTGGTAGAATGACCATGAGTTCATTTCCACTCTAACCGAAGTCACCCCGCATGGCTAGGATTACCGTCTTGGCATGACAATCCAATATAGCATGATAAGGTGACAAACAATCCATACCCAAGATGATATCAAAATCTACCATATCAAGAAGTAGAAGATCCACACTAGTCTCAAGACTGCCTATAGTGACCACACATGAACGATAGACATGATATACTACAACAGAGTCTCCCACTGGTGTAGATACACACAGAAGCACTCAGAGAATCACAAGGCACAACCAAATATGAAGCAAAATAGGAGGACACATAGGAATAAGTAGATCCTGGATCAAATAGAACTGAAGCATCTCTATGGTAAACTGGAATAATACCTGTGATCACAACATCAGATGACTCGGCCTCGGGCCTAGCTGGAAAAGCATAAAATCAAGGCCGGGCCCGACCACTCTGAACTGCATCTCTGGGACGACCTCTAACTGGCTGACCTCCACCTCTAACGGTCTAACCTCCACCTCTAATGGACGGACCTCCACTTCTAGCTTCCTGACCCCTACCTCTAGCTGGATGAGCAGGCGGTGAAACAGCCGATGCCGGTATGATGGCATGAGAATTCTGCCGATATCTGTTACTCGACAACCTAGGGAAATACCTCATGCTATGACCAATGTTCCCACACTCATAACACCCATCCTGATGCCGTGGCTGCTGAAACTGAAGCTGACCCGAATGGGCCGGATAACCGCTGTAGTGACTCTGGAGTGGTGGTGCACTGATAGGAGTTGAATGTGCACTAAATGTTGGCTACCCAAAGTAAGGCATAATAGGACCGTGACTCCCTGAAGCACCGGGAGATGTCTGAAGTGCTGAATGAAATGGTCTGGGAGGATAACCCCTACCAAAATTACCCCTGCCTCCAGACGAGGCACCACTGAAACTACCGAACTGACGAGGCCTCTTATCAGACCTCCTCCCTCTCTCCTGTGCAAGAACCATTTCGATCCTCCTCGCGACATTAGCAGCCGCCTGAAAGGAAATCTCACTTTCGGTTTCCTTGGCCATCTGAAGCCTGATAGGGTGAGTGAGTCCCTAAATAAACCTCCCCACTCTCTCTCCCTCAGTAGGTATTAAAAGTAGAGCATGACAGGCTAAATCCACAAAACGGGACTCATACTGAGTAACAGTGATACTGCCCTACTGTAAACGCTCAAATTGCTTGCGGTAATCCTCTCTTAGTGTGATAGGAAGGAAATTCTCCAGAAATAGCTGCGAGAATTGCTCCCAGGTAAGTGCAGGCGATCCAATTGATCTGGTCAATGTATAATCTCTCCACCACCTCTTGGCGGAACCCGTCATCTGAAATACAGCAAAATCGACCCCATTGGTCTTAACTATACCCATGTTCCGCAGCACCTCATAGCAGCGGTCAAGATAATCATGTGGGTCCTCAAAAGGTGTACCACTAAAGTGAACTGGAAAGAGCTTAGTAAACTTATCCAGTCTCAATAAAGCCTCAAAAGATATGGCGGGCCTATCACCGGTCTGTGCCGCAATAACTGGCTGAACTACCCTAATTGGAGGGGCTGCTGGAGCCTTATTCTGGGGATCCATCTGCTCCAGAGCGGGAGTAGTGGGATTTTGTGCTCCTCCCCCAGCCTGTGAGACGCTTGGTGCCACTAGAAATGTACCATTCCGGGCCACGCCTTCCATAAGACTCACTAATCGGACTAGAGCGTCCTGAAGCACTGAAGGAGCTATGATTCCTTCCGGGACCTGAACTGGTCCAACTGGTATAGTATGTATTGGAACCTCCTCCTGAAGATCCACCTGAGGTTCTACAATATGTGTGTTGCTCGAGCTCTAGACTGAGCTCTACCCCTGCCTCTGCTTCGGCCTCTAACACGACCTCGGCCTCGATCTCTACCCCTGGTCATAGTTGCCACCGGGGGCTCTGGTCCCTATCCATCGGTAGATGTATTACGTGTTCTCACCATCTGCGAGAGAATAAGAATAGAATGGTTCAATCATCGATGATAGAATAAAATCGCACGACACAATAAAAAAAGAAGTGATATTGTTCCTAAACTTCATAGCCTCTGAGAGATAAGTACAGACGTCTCCGTACTGATCCTTCAGACTCTACTAAGCTCGTTCGTGACTCGTGAGACCTATGTAACCTAGTGCTCTGATACCAACTGTCATGACCCAAAATTTTCACCTTCGGGACCGTGATGGCGCCTAACATTTCACTTACTAGGCAAGCCAACGTTAGAATATAATTAGCCATTTTAACAAAAAATTTAAATTAATAATAACAAGAAAACAAATGCGAAAATAAAGTCTGAAATAAAGTGATTAATTCATAATAATCGTGATATCTAAATACCATCCCAGAACTGGAGTCACAAGTGCACGAGCTTCAAGAATAATACAAATATAGGTCTGAATAAAATAAAGCTGCCTGAAAGCAAACACACAGCTAAAATAAAGTAGACGGGGACTTCAGAACTGCGGACGCTGTGCAGATATACCTCAAGTCTCCTCTGGGTAGCTGAAATCCGAGCAAGTCTATGGTACGCCGCTGGGACCAACTCCGAAATTTGCACAAGAAGTGCAGAGTATAGTATCAGTATAACCGACCTCATGTACTGGTAAATGCCGAGCCTAACCTCGACGAAGTAGTGACGAGGCTAAGGCGGGTCACTTACATTAACATGTACGCAATAATAGTAATAACAACAATAATAATAACGGGAATAGTAGTAAGACCAGTAAATAATATTAATAATTGGAATCAATTCAGTAGTCACAATCCCTCAACTTGTTTCCATTTCAGCGTACAACCCGTTCCCCCAATATAAACTTTAAACAAGTCTGTTGTGGCGTGCAATCCGATTCCCCAATATAGACTTTTAAATAAGTCTGTTGCGGCGTGCAATCCGATCCCCCAATATAGTTACTTTCATTTTTGTTGCGGCGTGTAACCCGATCCCCTAATATATTTTAACAACTCAAAAATGTTGTAAAAATTACTCCAATAAATACCACGTTTAATGAGAAACTATTAATCATCAAGACACACAATAATTATAATTTATTTATGAACAAACAATGATAATTAGCAATTAATTGTGGAAACCATGGATTAAATAGGCAGTTTAATATTTAGTATGCTAAATGTCAAATAGCAATTAAGACACATAAGTCAAATAAGCATGTAACAATTATTGCAAGAATTCAAGAATTAATATTTGACAAGGAATATGAGTGAAACAATTAATATAAGAATTAATTCATGATTTAAAACGATTTATGATTTTTCAAGTAATTATGCAAATAATTAATTTGACGACGTATAGACACTCGTCACCTCGCCTATAAGTGATTCACATGCATCTCACATAGCAAATAATTTAAGGGTTCTATTCCCTCAAGTCAAGGTTAACCGCGACACTTACCTCGCTTTGCAACCAAATTTCAAGAATCCAATAAACTTTTGTCTCGGGAATTTGTGTCCGAAATCCTCAAATCTAGGCATAAACAATTCAATATACTCAATACAAATCATAAGAATTAATTCCATATGAATTTATTAATTTTTCGGATAAAACTCCAAAATTTATTTTTAAAATCAACAGTGGGACTCAGGTCTCGAATCCCGAAAAAACTCAAGAAATCCGAACACCTGTTCTGATACGAGTTCTACCATATAAAAATTATCGAATTCCGACATCGGATTGACCTTCAAATCTTAATTTTACATTTTTGGAAGATTTTATAAAAATCTGATTTTTCTTCCATAAATTTACGGATCCATGATATAAATGAGTATGGAATCATGAAATATAATCAATATAGGATAAGGAACACTTACCCCAATGTTTTTCCGTAAAAATCGCCCAAAACGCGTCTTACCCGAGCTCAAAATCGAAAATGGTAGAAAATGGGTCGAAATCCCATTTTCAGAACTTAATTTCTTTTTGCCCAGATTTTTACTCATCGCGATCGCGGGAATTCGTTTGCGATCGCATAGAAAAAATTTCTGCCTATCCATTTTACTCTTCACGATCGCGGATAATTCTTTGCGATCACGAATCTTGTTTTAGTTGCACAGAATTTTAACTCTACGCGATTGCGTAAATGGTCATGCGATCGTAGAGAACATTTTTCATAGCCTTACGCGATTACGTACTGACTTGTGCGATCCCGTAGCACAAATTTGGTGCTTCAGCTTCTGCCTCATTCCTTTTTTGCGAACACGGCTTTGCCCACGCATTCACTGTGCCTTAGCTTTTCCAAGTATTAGGGGGATCGGTCGGTTCGGTTCGGTTGTAAATATTATCGATTTAGCATATCGGTTATGAGCTTACAAATATGGTAAACCGATAACCGAACCGATAAGATATCGGTTATTGGTTATCGGTTAACCGGTTATCGACCATTATCGGTTTGCCCGATAAGATAACTCAATCTAGAGTTAAGCAAAAAAGAGAAGACAATTCACATGTAGTATACTAATTTCTGCGTTCTAGCCACAACTAATATTTGAAGCTTCTGCTTGGAGAAACTAATATTCACATATTGAAACAATTTGACAACATTTGCTTCTGCTTCTATAGATTGAAGATAATATTTCCATAAAGCAAAAATAGATTTGAATGAGAATCTACAAAAATACACAATCCCTTTTGAAAGATAAGGTTATATTTGTGCTTGTAGACCAAGTCTACTCTCACCAACCTACCACCTTTTTGTGGAGAAAACAGAAGAACAAAGAACCCAAGAACCAACTTTCTAACACTACAAACATCAACATAATTAGATCAAGAGACTATGAAAAAACCTCAAGTACTACCACCCACATGTAAATTAAAAGAGTGCCATTTGTCATCAATCATCCAAAACACAATGACCGAGGCAGCCATAAAATTTGCAACTAATATTCACATATTGAAGTAGTCAAGAATGGGATGGCATTGATAGAATCAAAAAAGGAAGATAGAGTACTTTGCAGCAGGCATTTGTACCAAAATGCCATTCCAGTATTTGCACCAAAAAACAATGCACTCTCTGCTGCTGCTAAGCCTGAACTGCAGAATTTAGTGTCAAAGCTGCTAGTAATTCAATAGTTGTCCAAAATCCAAACACAACTGAAATAGTACTAATTCTTCAACAACAGTTGTCTAAATATATTAATAACAATACAAAGTAGTAGCAATTTCACCTTAAGATTAACAAGTCCAAACAAGATGACAATGACTACATCTTACTTTTCACCATCCATCATCACCTTCTTCAATCCTTTTTGATTGACTTGTTACAATATCTAAAGGCATTTTTTTACAATTGGTCATATGCGTAAGCAATGATTTCGTACCATTATCTTTTGTATCAGCAAAATATTCTCTTTTGCAATGTTTACAGACACCCTTTTTATTTCCTTCAGAATTAATAATTTGGTCAAAATGATCCCATGCAGGAGACTTCTTTTTTCTTTGTTTCCTTACTGTCGATTGAACTACTTGAGATTGTGCCGTCGCATTTGAATTAGAAGCTCCACTTTCACCAATCACCTTATCAATTATGATATTTTCAGCCATGCGTTTGTGTCATTGTGAGTTTGAATTTATAAGAAATCAAGCAGCGAGGCAAAAAAAAATTTTAAAAACAAATCAGAAGAATCTAGACAAGGCAACTGAACAAAATAAATACTGGACCTTCCCATTCATAATTTATTTGTGTCTTTTAATGTACAAAATCTAACCATTCAAAGACTAAAATAGTATTTTATAGCGCAATTTAAGAAAGTATTTTCCAGATAGATTGTGTAAAGCAGTAAAGGTATTAATTCTTAGACAGTTTCAATCAGTTTTTCTCAATAGAAATGCCATGTGTAGGACTCTCTGAAGCCTAAGTATATATTATGCAGCTACTAGAAGATCAAGATATTGTTGTCTATTGATTGTTAGGTCCTTTTTTTTCTCTTCCTTTTAGACTATATCAAACAGTTTTTGCTCAATAAGAATGTCACATATAGCATATATAGAAGTTTAATTTATGAAAGTTTTGTATACTCAAGGTATCTTTGTGATTATTTAGGCATAAGTTCCTTCTTCTCTGTCATCCACTTAATAAACGATTGAATCCACATGAAGAATGAAGATGAAGCAACTGAAGATGAAGATGAAACAACTAAAGACTTACACGAAGAATAAAGATGAAGCTGAAGAATGCGGTTGAGAAATGTGAAGCAACTGAAGAGTGAAGACTGAAGAATGCGGCTGAGAAAGAATAGGAAAGAATGAAGTGTAGCCCTAGCATACGTATATACTTACGGGTAAAGTAGTAATTTTATTAATCCTTATTAGGTTATCGGTTAACCCATTAACAAAATTGACAAACCAAGACCCGGACCGATAACCCAATAGTGAAAAAATTCTAAACCGTTATCGAATCGTTACCCCAATAACCCAATACCGATAACCCAATAAATAATTAACGGTTCGGGGTATCAGTTTTACCCGATATATGCCCAGCCCTATTTCTAACTGTGCGATCGCGTACAATACTATGCGATCGCATAGTATAAATTTTCATCAGTGATCAACAAGCCTTCGCGATCGCGGATGAAGCCTCGCGATCATGATCAAGGAAACCAGAACTGGGAAATACCAGATTTCCAGCCATCTGTTCTTGAACAAAAATGGTCCGAGGCTCGTCTAAAACTCACCTGAGCCCTCGGGGCTCCAAACCAAACATGCACACAAGTCCAAAAATCTCATACGAACTCGCTCTCGTGATTAAAACACCGATTAAACACCCAAAATCACAAATCGGATACCAAATCAAATAAAATTTTTAAGAAAACTTTAAAACTTCTATTTTCACAACTGAACGTCCGAATCACGTCAAATCAATTCCGTTTCTCACCAAATTCGACAGACAAGTCATAAATGACATAACGGACCTATAAAAAAATTTAGAACTCAAATCCGACTCTGATATCAATAAAAGTCAATTTGTGATCAAACTTTAAAATCTTTAAGCCTTTAGGCTTCTAGTTTTCGCCAACTGGCGATATTTCAAGTTAGGGACCTCCAAATTAAATTTCGGTCATACGCCCAAGTCCCAAATCATGATACGGACCTACCAAAACTATCAAAATACTAATCCGAGTCCGTTTGCTCAAAATGTTGACCAAAGTCAACTCAGTTGGAGTTTTAAGACTCTATTTCACATTTTAATCTATTTTTCACATAAAACTTTTCGGAAAATTATACAGACTGTGCATGCAAGTCGAGGAATGATGAATAGTGCTTTTCGAGGTCTTAGAACACAGAAATAATTATTAAATTTAAAGATGACCTTTTGGGTCATCACCGTGATTCTTGCCATTATCCGATCACTATGGCGGAAATCACGGAATTAGTCAAAAAGGGAACCAACAGTCTTCAAAATCAAGGACTTATATTTTTTTATAGTACAATTAAATAATACCCTAAGGGTTAGGTCTCCCTCATAAGCAATACATTTTCCAAGCTCCTACTCTTTGATATTTTTTCTGTCAATAAAAGTATATTCAACTCAAGGGTGGCTAGTATTCTTAAATTGAAATCATCCAATTCATGTGGTTTGCAGTTATTTTATCGCTATTTATTTTAATTGTAATATAATTTATCGCTTTATATCAAGTTAATCCACATGTCCTTATAACCACTAACAAATTCAGTTGTTATTCGATTTTGAGTGTAAAGAATGAAAATTATAAAAATATGATTAAAGTTCCTAGAACTCTTTGATAATTCCCATATAAAAGTCAACATTTAAAATTCCCATATTTGATCTTCTCTTCTTTTTGTTTATTTATTTATATTCTCAAGCTTAACTTATCAAATTCTAGATGATTTATATAAATTCTAGAAGTCCGCTTCCGATTCTCTTTTATATGTCTCCTTCTTTTATTTAAAATATTTAATAGTATTATAAAAACACAAATCATAAGTCTGTGATAGGACTGTTCTATTTTTCCACAAAAATGAAGTGTAGAATTGTCACTAATTGAAGAATATTGTCGTTCACATGTTTCCTAATTACTAGTTTCTCGACACGTGCGTTGCACGTGTATGTCAAATCATAAGATACACAATTTTATACAATAATTTTTATATTAGTAAAATAAAGTTTTGGGTAAATAATTATATATGAAAGAAGATGGTCTAGTTTATATGGATAATTAATATGGATTGTTGTATGGTGACTTATTTATCCAAAGATGATGAATCTCTCATAAAGCAACAATTATATGATCATACTCATGCATGTTTTAAAATTACAAATTGCATATATTACATTAACTTATCTGTATAGTACATTAAATGAACATTTTTCATAGAAACTCTTATAATTTTAATTTACCTTACGTCGTAACTTCATCCCTTTTCTCCCTCTCTATCATTCTTTAATAAGTGGTTCTCACGGTTACTAACATGTATATTACATCTGAAAAGTATGTTAATATTAGTGATAAATATCAAGTGATTATGCAGGAAAATAATTCATAAATTTCTAAAGAATATTACCTAGGCCAGCGCGGTTATTAAATTTTTTCGCCTCTTCAAAAGATACAAAATCATTTGAATTGTGGTTGCCCTTTAAAGGAGCGGGCACAGTGAACTCTAATTGTGAAAATATTGAAAAATCTGGCCAAAGATATTTTTTTTGTGGGAGTGACATTGTCGGATTCCTTTACAATAGTGTTGTTGTCATTCCATGTATTTGTGCACTAAGAGCAGTTGGATTAACATAATCTAATCGACCATTCATAAAATAGCAACTCTTAGTTGGTTTAAAGAAGTTTTTTCACTTTTCGACATGATTATTGAAAAGTATTGCTTGGATCTTGTCCCATAGTAAGGACTTAATCTGTATTTGATGTTATTAATTTGTATTTGATGTTATTAATAAAGGCATATAAATAAATAAAGAATATAATAAAAATTTAAAATGGTATTATATCTTCTTCAATTAATATTTATAGTCCTAAAAACAACTTCATGTCTTGGATTCTTGTATGGTGTTACTGAACCTTTTCGAATTAGTAATACTATTATCACCGCATCAAATGAATAAGAAATTGTCGCGACTCAAAATCCCACTAGTCGTGATGGCACCTAGCCCAACCCGTTAGGTAAGTCAATTTTCATCTATTCAATTCCAATGAAATTAATTAAAAGAAAATATCTAAAATCAATACATCTCCCTAAGAACTGGTAGTACAAATCATGAGCTTCTAAGAATAGAGTGTACAAAGTAGAAATAAAATAAATACATAATCTGTTTGTATAATACATAAACATATCTTTTATAAATCTAAGGCTACCCTGAACAAGAGGCAGCTACAACAGAAACGCAGGTATATATTCAGATCCCGCAACCATCGAGCACAGCAACAACAATAACCAACATCTGCACGAAATGTGCAGAAGTGTAGTATCAGTACAACCGACCCCATGTACTGAGTAAGTAACAAACCTAGCCGTAGGTTGAAAGTAGTCACGAGCTTCTACCAAGGTCGGGTCCAAAACCACTAGTCCACAACAGTCCATAACAACATAAAGCAAATAGTACCAGAAGAAACACAAAGATAAAAATGCCCAGCCGAATCATGATTTCAAAAATAATAGTTCTTCCTTTCAAATACATCAATGAAAACCCAAATCGTTTGCCGAAGTTGCCAAAAATATGAATAATTTGAGAACAGTAATTCTTCCAAAAATTATTTCAATGGTAAATAAAATATCTCATTTTCTTTCCCAGATAATCAGTGTAAAACAAATGCATCAATATGCCTATCTGTCAACATGTGTGAAAAATCATGAATAATGTGATACCGTATAACATGAGGAAAACACATCCCTATGCATATATGTCATGTGTGCATGTCAATGCAATGTATCTCAGAGATTGCACTCATGTACTCACAGTCTCAGAGTACTCAATCTCACTGTCTCGCATTCTCTCTCACAGTGCTCAGCACACTCAATCACTCAGCGCTATATAATACCTGCTGCGGCGTGCAGCCCGAACCCTGTTTATAGTCGACTGCGCTCACTGGGGGTGTACAGACTCATGAGGGGATCCTACAGCCCAAGCGCTATAAGCATGGGCAACTCACGTGCTGCACGGACAACTCACGTGCTATAATATCATATCTAGATCCGCACGGACAACTCACATGCTGCACGGACAACTCACGTGCTATAATAATATCTGGATCTGCACGGCCTACTCACGTGCTATAATAATATCTGGATCCGCACAGCCAACTCATGTGCTGCACGGCCAACTCACGTGCAATAGTATAATATATAGATCTGCACGACCAACTCACGTGCAATAGTATAATAATATATAAAGCCAACATGGCCTGCTGCGGCGTGCAGTCCGATCCCAAAAATATCCTCACAATTAGGCCCTCAGCTTCCCTCAGTCATCAATCTCTCCAGTCTCTCTTTCATGGGCTTACAATGTCATGAGAATAGCCCAAAAATGATAATATGATGTATCAATAAATAACAACAGAGACTGAGATATGATATGCAATGAAATGAATATGACTGAGTATAAAATTTTATTTTAAAATAAATATTTCACAATAATATGACCTCTGTGGGTCCCAATAATACTGGCACATAGCCTCAACATGATTTTTAATATGCTTTTCAGCTCAATTTCTTTAACTCATAAAATCGCATGGAAAATGCCAAGATCATTTAACTACAAACTTTCACAGAAACAATTATGTCACAATTTCTATAGTACACGCCCATACGCCCGTCACTACCATGTGCGTCACCTCCCAACAATTCATGAAATATATATATTCAGGGTTCATACCCTCAACTCCAAGATTAGAAGAGTTACTTACCTCGAACAAGCCAAATCCAATGTCGAGCAAGCTAAGCAATGCTCCAGAAATTCCATTATGCGCGTATCAACTTCCAAACGGCTCGAATCTAGTCACAATTAATTTGATTCAGCTCACAAAAATTATAGGAATTAATTCCATATCAAAATATTAATATTTTTCAAAAATCCGAAATTACGCCCCAAAAATTACCCGTGGGGCCCACGTCTCAGAATCCGATAAAACTCATAAAATCCTATAAAACTCATAAAATGCGAACCCCCATTCAACCACGAGTCCAACCATACCAAAATTACTCAAATTCGACCACAACTCGGCCTTCAAATCCTCAATTAAATTTTATAAATTCTTCTACTATTTTCAACCCAAAATACTAATTTGTTGATAAAAATAATAATAGATTCGTGTAATTTAACCAAAACGAAGTTAGAATCACTTACCCCAATTCATATGGTGAAAATCGCCTCAAAAATCGCTTCAATCCGAGTTCCATAGCTCCAAATATGTTAAAATGGCCGAAACCTCGAAATATATCTTATGTCCAGGCATTTACTCTTCGCGATCGCGAAGCACACAATTTTTTAGCCCCAAAATTGCTCTTCGCGATCGCGAAGAACAAACTCCCCAACTCTTCCAGACAGTCTCTAGTATAATGGTCATAACGTTTTGTACAAAACTCCAAATTGCAATTGGTTTAACTTTCTGAAAACTAGACACCGAGGGCTATAACGTTTATTTGTTTCTTATCTCCCAATTCCTTATAGATTGTTAGATATAAGCTTCCAAAGTCAGCCCTATGCAACTGAGATTTCCAAATTCTTCCCAAATAGCCTATAGTGTATCCATCATAACTTTATATACACAATTCCAAATGACAAATGGTTTACATTTTTGAAAACTAGACATCAAGGGCTACAACTTTTAATTTTGGATCATCTCCAAATTCCTTATAGATTGCGAGATATAAGTTTCCAAAGTCGGGTCAGTGCATCAGAGATTTTGTTCTACGCGATCGCGATTCACAAGGTTCCAAACTGCTGTTTGCTCTTCGCGAACACGACCCAATGTTCGCGATCGTGATGCACACCTCTGTAGGCAGAAACCAGCAACTAAACATGGTCTAGAAATGGTCCGAAACCACCCCGAAACTCACCCGAGTCCCCTCGGGACCCCAACCAATTATACCAACAAGTCCTAAAACATCATACGAATTTAGTCGAAGCCTCGAATCACATCAAACAACGCTAAAACTACGAATCACACCTCAATTCAAGCCTAATAAACTTTGAACTTTCAAATTCTATATCTTGTGCCGAAATACATCAAATCAATCCGTGATGACTTTAAATTTTGCACACAAGTCATAAATGACATAACGAATCTATTCCAATTTTCAGAATCGGATTCCGACCTCGATATAAAAAAGTCAACCCCCGGTCAAACTTCCCAAAAATTCAACTTTTGACATTTCAAGCCTAATTCCACTACGGACCTCTAAATAATTTTTCGGACACGCTCCTAAATCTAAAATCACCATACGGATCTATTGGAATCATCATAATTACATTCCGAGATCGTTTACACATAAGTCGACATCCGGTCACTATTTTAACTTAAGTTTTAAACCTTGGAACTAAGTGTTCCAATTCATTTCGAAACCTCACCGGACCCGAACCAACTGCCCCAACAAGTCACACAACAACTGTAAAGCCCAATTTGAGCAGTAAATGGGGAAACAACGTTGTAATACTCAAAACGACCGGTCGGGTCGTTACATTCCCCCCACTTAAACATACGTTCGTCCTCGAACGTGCCAAGAATTGTTTCCAAGCCATCAAATCACTGTTCCATCTTACCACACACGTACTCGGGGTGATCTCACGTCACCCTATTCTATATAGGCCTGATCATACAATATAACTGAAAATCGTTAATTTATCCTTAGCCCAAAACTCATGGAGCAAAATTTCTAACATCCAAAATTCTTTTCAAGACCTGAATCTCATATCTACACACTGTGTAAGTCTGAACACGCTGCATCGAGCCATAACCATAACCACGGATATAATTACCTAACATATTACACAACTCGCATGCTCGTAGCACCATTCCTGATCACAGTAACTACTCTAAACCAACCAAGTACTAGTATTAAACCCCATATCGAACCAAACTTCATCCCAAAACCTTCGTACACTATTGATAATAAAAGAAACACGCAGAAATCTCAGGACCCCTTATCAGATCAACAAGTCATGGAGCTCTCTCGCCCCAACCAGAACCATAATCACTTTCTAAGCCGAATTTCAATATTATCCTCCCGAATATACCGTTTCAAACCTGATAGTACCCATTCCGGGTCCAGTGACCCTATTTTACTAAACACATCTATTCTACAGATATGCTGCACCAATATAACTCAGAGCCACAACCCGTGCCATCCGTGCACCCATACACAACAATTCAAATGTACTCAAATGCTCATATTGTTCAAATTCCGCCATAAGGCCCCCAATAAAAACCGGACCATGTGTGCACATAACCAATGAATCACAACTCCTCGTAGCATAAAGGAGTAACTCACAGATCATTTCAGAATATGAATAAGTTCAACATCAACCGAATGGCACGTCCCTCAACAATAGCAGTATGGAGCCAACCATCCTGGCTCGGTGTAGAATACACATCCTAATTGGGCCTATCAATGGACCCCCAAACCAATCTGGTTACCCACAAATAGATAAAAATAGCTCCGAAAATCCATAATGACTGAATCATAATACATTCTATCATCTGGCTAGCTCCGACCACAACTTCACAGTCCACAACCATGAAGCAATTTGTTCCTGACAACTCTTAGCCTCCAAATCCATAGAACACACGCACCATCATTTTCGGTCCCATCTCCACCGCCCGAATGTCTAACACATCTCTCATACACGATCATCCCACAAGGAATATTTCTAAAATTCTTATGTGCCACAAGGCAAAATCTGAACATCAGCAGTCGATCAACCAGGAAAATGCCGCAATACCTATGAAATATCCATAATTCAAAATATAGTGCGCCTTCTGAAATGTATACTCTACTTACGCAATACCAAATAGTTATAGCATTCATCTAAACATCGAAAACTGTTTATGCCCTCTAAGAATTTATGACCTCCCTTTCAAAGCCAAACCATGACCTTGCACACGCCAACCTTAATCCCACACAACATATCACATCTATTATGCCATCATGTGACAAGCACAAGAATCCCATTATCAACTTTGAGTCACCAATAATTTACATATCCTTTTAGTTAGAACCTTTTTCTTGCTTCTTTCCAGGAGAAAATCACAATACACAACACGTTTTCCACACCGGTAAAAACCATCAAGAATACTTTGGAATCCATTTGCACAACCAAGCCATCAGGACCGAATCTCTCCAACTCAACCAAGCCACGCGAGTCACCAAACCCAAGAATATTGCCACCAAAACATCTGTAAATTCTTACCACGTCGTAATTACCCAAAGGACCGATCCTACTATTACCATACTGGTCCAGTCTACTACCAGTTGTCCTATTTCTCCAAGTTCCTTCCGAATTTGCCTCCAAATTGATACTTCTACTTGATAAAACACCACGATCTTTAACCACAACTCGCCCCACAATCTAACATAGAACCACAACGCCCTACGGTCCATAAGCAATTGTACTCTTCTTAAGCACCTTCAAAACTACTACAACTGTAACCCTTACTCTGAGAATACCTTATGTGAATTTGAAATTGTTCTTCTTACCATACTTATATAAAAGTGTAGAATCCATAGTCATACAGAATTCCCGCAAGTCCAAGCACCATCAAATGAAAATCTCAGATTTTAACCATTCACAAGTCCGGAAACTTTCTCAATTTCTATATATAGTTCTCATACCCACTAGAATTTTCTCGGGAGTCACCCACTTTGCTCAAATTTAATTGCACCGCCCAAATGGGCCAAAAAGACACATGCCCCATTAGCATAACAACACTCAAAGAAGTAACTCTACTTTAACACCACCTATCAAATTCATACTCCGTGCGCACTACATCATTCACCCATAACAACTCACTCATCCCACGATTTTCATATACTCATAAGTGCAATATAACCCGTATTCAGGAATTTCCTTATTCGAGCCATCATCGATCTCAACTTTTGCAAGTCATAACTAACCCACCAGTATGCCTCAACCCAAAACTAAACCTTTACATATAATCATGAAATTGAATTATCAATAGCAGGCTCCCCCACTTGGCTCAAAGCCATAGATTAAAATATTCCATAACTCACAATACCAATACTCTATTTTTGTCATAATGCCACAGTCAGTTCAACGAAACTTCTTCTCAAACTCATGAAACGCCAACCATAAAAATACCCCAAATCATCCGCTAAGCTCGCAATCATTCTCTTGACACTTAAGTCAATTTTCTCAGCCAGATTCAAATTCAAATCTCCATACATATTCCCCACTGGCAGAAAAGAAACTCTCCACTTACATCATAAGGAATACACCTACGTAGATTACTCCGTAGGAAATAACCTACCTGCTTAACCTCAAATTGGTATCTTGATATACCCTTTCGCAGTCACAATTACTATGAAATCACTTAGTCTATCTGAGTCCAAACTCATTAGCCAGACATGAGAGTTTAATTTGTCCCAAAATTTAAACACGTGAAAGATCTTTCAAAATATTCACACTCGAGAATGTACGTCAAATCAAATCAAAAATCAAGCACCCAATGGCCTTCCCTTTACATTTCAAGAAAACACTTCTCGTTATGTTCAAATCGTCTTAACACATCACACAGTCACATTATACCCATCATACCGCCATTCCACCGCTCATCGAGCCACAAATTCCACTGTAGGGTCATCAGCGGACACATGAGTCCAATTGTACAAGTTACAACCGAAGCTACCGAGCTTAAGTTGCGGTCTAAACCTGGCCTCAAGTCCTCTAGACTGGCCCATCACCAAAACATAGAATACTCATCTCGAACTTTGTTCATGAAATTACAAGCCGGCGATGCACATTTGATACCGAGCGCTCATGTGCGCATACGAATACGTGGAAGGAATTCAAAGAGTTATGTCTCAAGCTGAATCAATCTCGCACGATAAGGAAAGAAAGATGGGAAGTATATATCCTAAATGCCCTGTAGCCTCTCGAAGAAAAGTATGGACGTCATCATACCGATCCGCAAGACTCTACGAGACACTTGCTCATGATTTGTAGAACATATGAACCTAGTGCTCTAATACCACCTTGTCACGACCCAAAATTCCATTAGTCGTGATGGCACCTAACCCAACCCGTTAGGTAAGCCAATTTCCATCTATCCAATTCCAATAAAATTAATTAAAGAAAATATCTAAAACCAATACATCTCCCCAAGAACTGGTAGTACAAATCATGAGTTTCTAAGAATAGAGTGTACAAAGCGGAAATAAAATAAATACATAGTCTGTTTGTATAATACATAAACAGAGCTTTTATAAATCTAAGGCTACCCTGAACAAGAGGCAGCTACAATAGGAACGCAGGTACATCTTCAGATCCCGCAACCATCAAGCACAGCAACAACAGTAGCCAACATCTGCACAAAATGTGCAGAAGTGTAGTATCAGTACAACCGACCCCATGTACTGAGTAAGTAACAAACCTAGCTGTAGATTGAAAGTAGTGACGAGCTTCTACCAAGGTCGGCTCCAAAACCACTAGTCCACAACAGTCCATAACAACATAAAGCAAATAGTACCAGAAGAAACACAGAGATAAAAATGCTCAGTCGAATCATGATTTCAAAAATAATAGTTCTTCCTTTCAAATACATCAGTGAAAACCCAAATCGTTTGCCGAAGTTGCCAAAAATATGAATAATTTGAGAACAGTAATTCTTCCAAAAATCATTTCAATAGTAAATAAAATATCTCATTTTTTCCCCCAGATAACCAGTGTAAAACAAATGCATCACTATGCCCATCTGTCAACATGTGTGAAAAATTATGAATAATGTGATACCGTACAACATGAGAAAAACACATCTCTATGCATATATGTCATGTGTGCATGTCAATGCAATGTATCTCATAGATTGCACTCATGTACTCACAGTATCAGAGTACTCAATCTCATTATCTCGCATTCTCTCTCATTGTGCTCGGCACACTCAATCACTCAGCGCTATATAATTCTTGCTGCGGCGTGCAACCCGATCCCTGTTTATAGTCGACTGCGCTCACTGGGGGTATACAGACTCATGAGGGGCTCCTACAACCCAAGCGCTATAAGCACGGACAACTCACGTGCTGCACGGACAACTCACGTGTTATAATATCATATCTCGATCCGCACGGACAACTCACGTGCTATAATAATATCTGGATCCCACATGCTATAATAATATCTGGATCCGCACGGCCAACTCACGTGCTATAATAATATCTGGATCCGCACGGCCAACTCACGTGCAATAGTATAATATATAGATCCGCACGGCCAACTCACGTGCAATAGTATAATATATATAAAGCCAACATGGCCTGCTGCGGCGTGCAGCCCGATCCCAAAAATATCCTCACAATCAGGCCATCGGCCTCCCTCAGTCATCAATCTCTCCGGTCTCTCTTTCATGGGCTCACAATGTCATGAGAATAGTCCAAAAATGATGATATGATGTATCAATAAATAACAACAGAGACTGAGATATGATATGCAATAAAATTAATATGACTGAGTATAAATTTTCATTTTAAAATAAATATTTCACAACAATATGACCTCCGTGGGTCCTAATAATACTGGCACATAGTCTCAACATGATTTTTAATATGCTTTTCAGCTCAATTTCTTTAACTCATAAAATCGCATGGAAAATGCCAAGATCATTTAACTACAAACTTCCACAGAAACAATTATGTCACAATTTCTATAGTGCATGCCCACACGCCCGTCACCTAGCATGTGCGTCACCTCCCAACAATTCACAGAATACATATATTCAGGGTTCATACCCTCAACTCCAAGATTAGAAGAGTTACTTACCTCGAACAAGCCAAATTCAATGTCAAGCAAGCTAAGCAATGCTCCAGAAATTCCATTCTACGCGTATCAACTTCCAAACGGCTCGAATCTAGTCACAATTAATTTGATTCAGCTCACAAAAATTATAGGAATTAATTCCATATCAAAATATTAATTTTTTCAAAAATTCGAAATTACACCCCAAAAATACCCGTGGGCCCCACGTCTCGGAATCCAATAAAATGCACAAAATGCGAACCCCCATTCAACCACGAGTTCAACCATATCAAAATTACTCAAATTCGACCACAACTCGGCCTTCAAATCCTCAATTAAAGTCTATGAATTTTTCTACTATTTTCAACCCAAAACACTAATTTGTTGATAAAAACAACAATAGATTCGTGTAATTTAACCAAAACTGAGTTAGAATCACTTACCTCAATCCATATGGTGAAAATCGCCTCAAAAATCGCTTCAATCCGAGCTGCATAGATCCAAATGTGTTAAAATGGCCGAAACCTCAAAATATATCTTCTGTCCAGGAATTTACTCTTCGCGATCGCGGAAAATGCTTCGCAATCGCGAAGCACAAAATTTTTCAACCTCAAAATTGCTCTTCGCGATCGCGGAAAATGCTTCGCGATCGCGAAGAAGAAACTCCCTAACTCTTCGAGACAATCTCTAGTATAATGGTCATAACATTTTGTACAAAACGCCAAATTGCAATTGGTTTAACTTTATGAAAACTAGACACCAAGGGCTATAACTTTTTTTGTTTCTCATCTCCCAATTCCTTATAGATTGTTAGATATAAGCTTTCAAAATCAGCCCTATGCAATCGAGATTTCCAAATTCTTCCTAGATAGCCTATAGTATATCCATCATAACTTTTTATACACAACTCCAAATGACAATCGGTTTACATTTCTGAAAACTAGACATCAAGGGCTACAACTTTTAATTTTAGATCATCTTCAAATTCCTTATAGATTGCGAGATATAAGTTTCCAAAGTCGGGTCAGTGCATAAGAGATTTTGTTCTACGCGATCGCGAGAGAGCTTCCGCGATCGCGATTCACAAGGTTCCAAACTGCTGTTTGCTCTTCGCGAACACGACCCAATGTTCGCGATCGCGATGCATACCTCTGTAGGCAGAAGCCAGCCCTAAAATATCATACGAACTTAGTCGAAGCCTCGAATCACATCAAACAACGCTAAAACTACGAATCACACTTCAATTCAAGCCTAATGAACTTTGAACTTTCAAATTCTATATCTTGTGCCGAAATACATCAAATCAATCCGGAATGACTTTAAATTTTGCACACAAGTCATAAATGACATAACGAAACTATTCCAATTTCCAGAATCGGTTTCCGACCTCGATATCAAAAAGTCAACCCCCCGGTCAAACTTCCTAAAAATTTAACTTTCGGCATTTCAAGCCTAATTCTACTACGGACCTCCAAATAATTTTTCGGACACGCTCTTAAGTCCAAAATCATCATACGGAGCTATTGGAATTATCAGAATTAAATTCCGAGGTCGTTTACACATAAGTCGATATCCTGTCACTATTTTAACTTAAGCTTTAAACATTGGAACTAAGTGTTCCAATTCATTCCAAAACCTCATCGTACCCGAACCAATTATCCCGGCAAGTCACACAACAACTGTAAAGCCCAATTTGAGCAGTAAATGAAAAAACAAGATTATAATACTCAAAACGACCGGTCAGGTCGTTACAGGAACGACATTAACTTGGTTCCAAATAAGAAAAAAATTGGCGTTGACATGGGAAAATAATGAAGATACTTTGATTTTGACGTTCTCAACTACAAACATCTACTTCTCTGATCTATTACTAATTTTTATTATGATTCAATCAAGAAAATTTGTGTTTTTTGAATTTGTAACTTCACCTAAATCCAAATAGTTCCTACAGTACTACATTTATCCGCAAGAAACAGTGGAACGAAGAAAGTTGTGTCAAAACCACATTTTTTCCCAAAATAGTTCCTCACTCTATCCAGTAATTGAGGACTTTGGACAAAGACTCCTCACACGCAATAAGAAAAGATTCTACGAGAATGGTTACTTTGGCGGGTAAGATCACAAATCACAACCAATAAGAAAAAATATTCTCTTGAAAACAAAGTAAAATTCCCATATTACAAAATACTAAGGATATTTTATATAAAATTGATGAGAACTGAATATTTCATAACAAGAGGTAATTCGAATATATAAGATGAGAAAAAATAATTATGATAAAAATAATTTGCACCTAAAATTGCCAAAGCTTCAAACATTGTTTCAAGGAAAACAAATATAAGCCCTACAATAATAAAAATTAAAAAGAAACTTAAATAGGTAACTTCATACCGGGCCTCGGGCTCCAAAGCTTTTTCACCAAGGATTAGCTTATTCTCCTGAACAACTCGCTTCTTCTTTGTATTAGAATTGAAAGCGCCAATATTTTTTGTATATTAGAGAATTTGGGAACATAATGATCATTAAATAAGATAAAGATACGCATGAATTGAATAATGGTTGTGACTAGAGAAAACATTAGGGTCATAAATCTCACTAAAAGGCATAAACATTGCTTTGTCTTTACGGTCAAATATCTTAATATTAATTAGTACATATAAGCATTAAAATCATACAAAGAAATCAAGTAGCTTACCCGTTGAACATATGTGAATAATCCGAATATATAAAAAGAGTAGGAACGTAATTTAGATAAATCATTAGACTTTCACCATGCTTTATTTACACATCCTAGTCTGAGAAAACAACATCATCAAAGATGCATCAATCAAAATTTTGTATGACATACAACAGTCTAATATATTATTGATCACCTTAAGAAAATCATAAATAAGTTATACTCCCTCCATTTGAAAAAGAATGAACCTATTACTATTTGGACAGTCAAAAAAAATTTCTTTGATCATTTTTTTCCTAATAATTTTAAATATTTTGAATTGTTAGCTATTGTGACTTCTAGTATTTTTATATTATTTTTAAATATGTAAATTTAATTTTTTTAAAAAACTTAAAGAATTTATGTTCGAATTCACACTGAAAATTAGTCAACTTGACCCTTGTACTCCGAAAAGGTTCAAATAAATTAAAACATGCATATCCAATTACCTAAGCAGAGAATGTAAGAGAACACCAACAATTTGCTCCCTGCTTGAAATTTTACCTTTTCAATATTCGCTAAGAGAAGTTCTTCTTTCAATATGGATTGGTGTGCAATAAACGCATGTGAGGCCGCACAGTTCGAATTTAACCAACGAAGCACCAACGGAGAAGATGTGCCATAGGAGATTTGATTTTTAAAGAGAAAACAACTGAAAGGTGGCAACTCTTCCCAACAGACGTGTCTCAGACATTGGAGTCTCTACCTAGGCGTAAATTTTCTTTTAAAAAAAACATTAAATAGGATAATTAGGATAGTATGAAGGTTATTATGGTAATTTAACCTTTTAGTTTAGGTTTCCACTTTTATAATAGTATATAGATTATACATGCATAGAATTTGAATATTTATCTTGTTAAGTGTCCTTTAGTAAGTATTAATTTCTAAACCATGCGCCATTTAGTAAAATTTAAAGCTTCAAACGAAGCGTGATTAATTTAAGCTTCAAATCATATGTTATCAATTTTCAATTATGCTCCTTTTTATTACACCAGGCATAGTTGCTCTTATATAATTGGGGGGTTTTCGTTATCTTTCCCTTCGTCTTAACGTTTCATTAAAAAAAAAAAAAAAGTCTTTCAGAATTAGAAGTGAACTCTAACAAATTTCCATTAATCGTAGCAAAATAAAAATTAGTTAGTTTGATTTTGGTGCATAGGGAGCACAAATACTTAAATAGTGGGCTTTAATTTGGTCGACTAAATATTAATCAATTCAAGTTTTTGGTAATTGGGTAGGCCAGCATAGAGAAGTAGTTTTTCCTTTCCAAAGTAAAATTAATTAAAAACTTTAAATGGTAGTTTCCTTTCACCAAAACAAAAATACCTGCAACTAGACGATACACATTAGGACCGTCAAAATTTGGCCCAAGCCCAAATAATTTGTCCGACCTGTTCAAGGTTGGGTTGGTTATTGACCCGCCCATTTATTGAACTTAGCTCATCTGGATCCAATCCATCTCAACCCATTTAAAGCTAGACCAATTTTTAGCCCAAATTGATCCATGAGTAACTTTGTCAAAATATCTTAGAATTTTTTTTTTTTTTTGATATGTTATATATGACCATAACAAAAGAAAAAAAGTCTTATTTAGTAATTATACAATTCATAAGAAGACAACACATATTAAGTAAGTTTGAAAAGAATTGGGTGGGTCGGGCTATGACTCGAATTTGAGCCCATCTTGACCCAACCCATCTTAGCCCAAATAAATTTTGGCTGGGTCATTTGACCACCAATTATTGACTCATCCCATTTTGATCCACCCAAAATCGGTCCAGCCCGCCCATTTGACACCCCTGATACACATGAATTAAGAGCATGGAGACTCCCTAACCAACGACTCTTTAATTTTTTTAATTAATGACGCACGATTTGTGTATCGCCAAATAAATAATGATCATGAAAATAACAGAAATAAAATTTAAAATAAAGAAGTTACAAAATAAATGAGAAAATACATTATGCTCTCCTTTAAACGCTCCTTTTTTGCTTTAATTTGCAATACTTTTTAGTTTTACTTTTATTTATCTGCTTAATTCACCAAAAATATATATAATTAGATTCATCTCCCAACAAAACATGACAATCACCGGAGGGTCAGTGACGCTCATATCGAAATTTAGTAGATCATAAGCGCACTCCTTAACATTTCTCTGCTTAAATATCAGACTTTTGTCTCGTGTTATGTTCTTACATGTTAGACAAAACTCTGAGGGGTTATTTGGTTCGCGAAAAGAGTTATCCCGGGATTATAATCATGGGATTAATAATTTCAGGATTATTTAGTACTAATATTTTGTTTGGTTCCCTGGATTAAAAATGAGATATACGGTTTATAATCTCAAATTTGTGTTTGGTTTGAAACTAAATAAACTTGAAGAAATCTTTTGTTTTCATTTTTAACCTTGGTTATTTTAGTGACTTAGATATATCTGATTTAAAAAAAAATAAAGATGGAGTTATCGTCTAAACCAAAAGAGATTTATAACCCTATTGGTTAAAATAAAAGTTATGTAATGTTATAATCCTTGTCATGTAATATTCTAAAATAAAAAGATTGGATCCGAGATGGAAAGAATTTAATCACGAACTTCCTTGCTAGATCATCCTAGGTTCGGATTGAATTCGCCGACTCTTTTTGTTTTGCTTCCCCCAAAAGTGAGAAGGGGAACAATGTGTGCATGACATAATCCGCAAAGATATTTGGGAAACTGTAAATATCTGTGATCTCCAGAAAATTATGAATATGCCTCTGTGGATCCTCACGTGGCCACCCCACATATTGACCCTGGGAGTGTATCAGTTGCACCATATATTGTTTGAGTTCAAAGTGGCATGTGATGGCCGATTTTTACAATGGCATGTGTCATGTTCGCAACGCTGGGCCTTGCAGCTACGATCATTGGTAGTTCTTGGTTGTCTGCCATTTTTATAGGTTACGGAAGTTCAACAATTGCGTGTTGATTTTCTATTTCCTCAACCCGTGCTGCCAATCTAGCTGCTTCCTCAGCCTCTTTGGCTTCTTTTGTTGCTTTCTTGTTTTTGTGGAAGAGTCTTTTAGGTTCGTTTTCAAAGGGAGTTTATCTTTATCCCCGTCTTCATCCAAGTACCTGAAAGATATCATGTAAATCAAACAAGTCAAAATTTGGACAGAAAACATATAAGAAATTAACTCAATTAAACAATCAATTGCTAATTCCCCGACAACGACGCCAAAAACTTGTTGGTTCCCCAAGTACACGCAAATATACATGGTCGTCAAGTAATAAAGTGACTCGAAAGTCGGATATCGAACCCACAGAGACTTAGATTAATCATTAACTAAGGTAATTCAAAATAATTACTATCCAAGGTAATCAAGAATGTTATTTTTATATCAATCTAGTGTTGCAAAAATTAAACAAGAAATCAACTAAATGAACGGGAACACAAAAGTTTGTTGTTGGATTTTAATCAGAGAAGATGGAGATTCCAGCGTTGTGGCCGGTTTATCAGTCCTATTAATTTCAACAATCATACTTGGTAATCCAGATTATCTATGATTGCTAATTGACCGGATCGTTTATATGAATAACATATTCCCACAATATTACTCACCTATCCACAATATATCAACCTTATATTCCTATGGAGGAAGTGCACAGTTAGCCAGTAATAAGACATGTATTTACTTATAAGCCATTGTTTAAAATATCTTTAGTCTTTAGCTACTATTTTAATAAACTTTTACTCACCCGGACGAAAATACCCTTCTTCTCATAAAGTTCAGGACCAAGTGTCCTTAACTTATGAGCTTGTTACTGTAAGTTCAGGACTAGCTGTCCTTAATTTATGATCTTGTAAGTCTAAGTTTAGGACTACATGTCCTTAACTTTTAAACTTGTAACTCTAAGTTAAGGACCAAGTGTCCTTAATTTTTGAACTTCCAACTCTAAGTTCAGGACCAAGTGTCTTTAAATTATGAGCTTGTTATTGTAAGTTCAGGACTAGCTGTCCTTAATTTATGAGCTTGTAAGTCTAAGTTAAGGACTACCTGTCCTTAGTTTTTGAGCTTGTAACTCTAAGTTTAGGACTACATGTCCTTAACTTTTGAACTTGTAACTCTAAGTTCAGGACTAGACTGTGACTTGAGTGTAAAATAACTTCCTTCGATATCTAATTCAGAAGATTATAAAGCAAATTATATACACTAAAAAAATCAAGATTTGGTCAAATATCCACTAGGAGAAAATATATTGTTCTTAATATGCCTTCTTAATCTTTTGTTAAATATTATGGTAGCATATCTTGTTGATGTGTCAATTCGTAACATCTCCTTTTCCAATCCAAGCTTGGGGAATCTATAAGTGCTTGACTGCAGAGTATTTATGTCGTCTTGTTGAACCCTCCTGCCGAGCTGGAGAAGAGATAGAAGAAAGGGTAACACCGTTTTTTCATATTAATTTTAATAGACTAGTGACTACTTTTGCTCAGCATTGAAAATACTGGATAAAAAATAAATACCACTTTTAAAAGTGGCTATCCCATGCAATTTTTACTATTCCCATGGTATTGAGTCTATCATGAACAAATATAATACAACATTCAATTAGGCGAGATTGTTTGGTATATTCCTATCCAAACGCGAAATCGTTCCCCGAGCCACGGATTCATAAACAAGATTTCTTTATTTCTACTCTAATCTAAATATGGCTTTCCCAAGCGTAGCATAGATAGTAGAGTGAATCGGTAGCTACAACAATTCTCAAGTTAAAACTAGAATTAAAGAAACAACCACAAAATGATAATCTGAATTAACGAAGATGTAATTAATAATCATGTCAACCACAACCCTAGAAACTATAGTGCTTAGCCACTCATGTTTGTAGTAACAATTTTCCAAGTATTTTGCATAATCAAATTACAAAGAAAGGATGAAAGGGTGAAGAACTCTATGATTATCTCCTCCGAAATTGCTCTACAATGTCTTTTTGCCTCCAAATAATGTCCAACCCGTTTATGGAGTATTTATATGTTAGGGTCGAGGTCCTTGAGTCCAAATTCGGGTCAGAATACTTTTAATTTGCGAACAGATGGCCATCAGATGCCTGACCTCACGGGGCCAGGCTTGTAGCGCGCCTGGGACCTCGCGAGGCGAGGCTTATCGCACGATGGAGTGCGCCTTGAAGCTGGAGACGCCTGGCCTGGCGCCAGGCTTGGGTACTTCGTGCCTTTGTGCTCTTTTCTTGTATTTTCGTCCTCTTTTCGTGCAACCTTCACTGGTTTTGTCTTCCGATGATCCTACATATAAAATAATATAATTAGCTCAAACGTCGCACAACTAACCACTAAACTAACAGAATGTTAGGCGAGTAATGTACTAAAAATATAGAATTATGGCCAAACATCACATATCATGCATTTTTTATTTTTATTTTTTGTGTGGGTCAAAATTAAATTTTATGATACCATGTGGATATTAAATACGGTGAGCAGTGGGAATGAGAGTTTACTTATGTTTCAAGGACTAGATTTTAGCAATTCTTGACATTTTTTATATTATATGTGACATATAATTATAGTTGGATTCAATTATTGAATTTATAACTTTAATACAATAAACTAAAAGTGGGAAGATTAGTCGTCCAAAATAATATGAAAACAGATGTTCTAAAAATTTTCAGGTCGATCATTAAAGAAATACTTATAAACTAAGTTTTGCAAAGCCTAAAAGCCAAGTATCTGAAAGGACTCCATTAAATACTCTCCTCTGTTTACTGGTATTCTTGGGTATTTGAAAAAAACTGATTAAAGATATGGAAGATGAGCATGTAGGATCAGAAGCCACTCAAGAAGAAAGGGAGACTACAAAAAGAAAAAGAAAATTACCCAAACAAAATCAACATGGAACTAAAAGACGAAGAGAAACTTCTTCAAATTCCAAAGGTATACATGCATTTGTTGATAAAAACCGTTTCAACTTCTCTTATTTCTTCATTTTCAGTAGTTTTGACTTCCAGAGGATATATGCATTTTTCTTTTTTCTCTTTTTTTTTTCCGATTTTATTTTGTTACCCTAAAGAAAGGAAGAAAAAAGAATGGAAGAAGAATTGATTGGTTTCCAGTAAAGTTTCATATTTTAAACAGTGTTTTAAAGGGCAGGGGCGTGAAGTGGACCGTTTTAGTTAATATGGGGCGAGGCGAAAGCTCAGGCTAAGTGCCATAGATCTTTAAATTTTCTAATTTATAAATTAATAAAATAGCGTAATAACACAAAAATATAAAAAGTATATTAAAATTAATAAAATTGAAAAGGATTAAAGAAACTCATAAAAATAAAGTATCTAACATCTTTACAAATATTAATAATGCAATAGTCTTAAAGTTAATATGAGATACAAATCAATCATACTTAACTTTCAAATAATTAAAAAATTATAATTTTTTAAAAACTATTATCAAACTACACATTTTACCTCTCTAAAAGTAAAATAATTAATTAATATTGTAATTTAAAATATTATTCCTTCACAATTAGATACAAAATTACTTTCAAATTTGAGTGACATAGAACTAATAACCTGTTTGGCCAAGCTTTTCCAAGGCCAAAAATATTTTTTTTTTTCCAAAGTTAGATGTGTTTGGCCTAGCTTTTAAAAGAAAAAAAAGTGGTTTTGGTTAGAAGTAGAAACAATTTTGGAGAAACAAAAAAAATAACTTCTTCCGAGAAGCACTTTTGAAATAAATACACTTAGAAACACTTTTTAAAAGCTTGGCCAAACACTAGTTTATGCTCAAAACTGCTTTTCAAATTAATTAGCCAAACACAAACTACTTCCCATCAAAAGTAATCTTGACAAAAACACTTTTGAAAAAAATAAATTTCAAAATAAGCTTATTTTAGAAACTTGGCCAAACATCTATAAGACATGAACACCAATGGCAAATGAAGATACAACTTTTGGCTATCTATTTGCCAAAAAAATATTCAAATGAAATTCACTCTCACGATGTTCAACTAAATAATATGCAATACTATGGCTCGTTATTTGAGTTACTCTCAATTTTTATATTTCTACAGATGAATAGATCTTTTGTCATTCATTTGTTATAGAATTGTGCGGGTCAACAAAGCTAAGTAGGGAATTCAACACATGATTTGGGTAAGAACTGTTGGGCGAGCCCCGAGCGTTAGGCATGTTCAAGGCGCACAGTTGGGCGCTTGGGGTGTAAGCCTCATGGAACGAAGTTGGCGTTTTGAAAGTTCCCCGCAAAGGGACGAGCCCCGGGAGAGCTCTAAAAAAGCATTTTAAAAACAGAGATTCTAAACCTGAGCGGAATAAACAAAAAGGAAATGGAATGTTCAAACTTAGAAAGTTGTTGCATGTGTTCTCTCCTTGTGTTGTCTATTTCTCTTATTTTTTGTTCTGCCGCCCTTTCCTCCCGTTCCTTCCATATATTTTTTCAAGAATGGATGGTAATGCAGATTCAGATACACCTCCTTTTGTACAAGGAGAAGACCAAACGTTCAACGAAGCGAAACAGCCTCCTAATGAGATGAGGCAAAAGAGATCAGCTTTTAAATTAAAGAAAAAGCTACACAAGAAAAAGAAGAGATATAGAGGAGATGACTATGATGAAGTGATTACAGTGACCAGTGAAAATGAGGGAGGAGAAGATGTTCCCACAAAGAAGATAAAGAAGGGAAAATCTCTATGGCTGGTTGATATAGAGACACCGTATCAGGATGATGATGATGAAGTACTGCCTAAGCAAATAGAGGCGGAGGGATCCATTAAGGAAAACGATGATAAAGTTGAAGCATTTTCAAATACATGGACTAAGGAAGACGAGATCACAATTCTGAAGGGACTGATAAATTTTAAATTTGTAGAAGGGAATAAACAAAGAAAAATAGATTATGTTGCATTGTATGAGTTGATTAAACAGTCTCTTAGTCACAAATCAGCCACAGTAATTTGCTTGAAAAAGAAAGTGAAGTGACTTAGGGAGAAATATAATAAGATTGTTAAGAGGGGGAGGACTCTGATCATCCCACACGAGGTGGAGCTATTCAACTTAAGTGACAAAATTTGGGGTGACGGCAACAATGATCATGAGATTAACCAACAGCTAACTCGCCAGAATAGTACTTCCTCTTCCTTTAGAGCTTACCAGAGTTTGGATCCGCAAGCAGCGGATAAAATTTTTGTGGGAGAACTGGGGCTGGCCTTAACAGCTATGGCTAGCAATCAGTCTAATCCCAAGCAAGTAGCACTGGAACAATACAAGTTAATTTCTCAAAGTTTGGATACTAGGAAGAGTTATGCCAGCCGGACATTGGAGGTGCTGAGAACCTCGAATAAGGTATAATCTTTTGTTTATGTTTTCATTTTTTAATGAAGTTTGATTTGCCTTAATTATTCCGTTGAGCCGAGAATCTATCGGAAATAGCCTATCTACCTTCACAAGGTAGGGGTAAGGTTTGCGTACGCTTTACCCTCCCCAAACCCCACTTGTGGGATTACATTAGGTTTATTGTTATTATTGTTGATTTGCCTTAATTAATGAGCTAATTTGCTTCCCACACCCCTTTAGTATCATGTGTGCTAGCTACATAACTAGTTTGTTTTAAAGATTGCCTAGACTTTCAAAGTTAAATGGATTACTGGCAACCAATTCTTCAATTCTTCAACAGCAATTTTATGATTCATATTTTGCAAAGAAAATATGCTAAGCTAAAACTTCTTTGTCTTGATACCATTCAAGTGCATGTATTTTCTCTTACGATCAACTATTTTGCAAGGACCCTTCTGGACTAGAGGAGCAAAAGATAGCAAGGAGCTATTATGACATGAAGATACAGCATACACAACTATTTTCAGATGCCTATAATGCTAGCATTGGTTTCGGTAAGCTTTCTATCCATCTTTCAATATGTGGGGGGAGGGGGTGTGTGTGTAAATTATTCTTTGTATTAAAGTTGATATGTTCATGTTATTGGTTGGAATGATTTGAATCAAAAGCAGTGCTAGTGGTTTGCTTTATCGATGATCTTTTGGTGCTTCCATCTTCAAAGTAAGCAGCCTCAGCTATCTCTTTTTGTGTCTCATTCCAAATTTTAGAAACATCTAAGATCAGTTAATTATCTGTTGGTACAAAATAGGGTTGTCCACAAGCTTCAACATTGGATCGAAGCCGGGTAGTTTTTCAAAATTGGCGATTTCCTAATCTGAGATGTGAAAAACTAAAGTAGCAAAATACTAGAATTCAACATTGAGACTCTTAAACCATTCTGATTTAGCCTGATCTGGTCCCTCTACGCAATTGGTGCATCAGAAACCGAAACTTTCTGTTGTAGTTTGGGGACCTCACTTCAGTAGGGTGGAAGCTTTAGTTACTGAATTGATTCCCAATGGTTAGTTTAGATCTGATTTTAAGTTATATTCAAGAAAGATATAATTTATACCGATTCCAGGAAATAGAGTCAAAATTGAAGTCCTTATGATTCAATCAAAGAGCGTATAATTTATCAACTGCACAACAAAGATTTGAAGGGTTTATTTTTCTACTTCACCATTTGGGCAGGCTCATCAATATATGTGAACCAATTTTTGAATGGGAAAATGACATTGTATAGCCGCTTTGAAAATAATAGCCGAAAATATCTAGACTAGTTCAGCCTTTTGATTAGAGTAAGGGACACACAAGTGATTAACAGATAGTACTGTTAATTGGATGTGGTGTCTGTCTGGCTAGCTTCTGTTTGACTTCTTTGTCTCATAGGATTTACTCTGGATTTTACCATGTTATGTAGCTTACACATCCCACAATTAACTCTCAAGCTTGTCTTATTTTTCATGTAAAGTTTGTCTGAGTATGTTCAATAGTTTCTAGAATTAATTGGTTAAATCTGCCGGAGCCATGGGTGCCTGTTGTTCATTATTTCTTTTGTTTAAATTTATTTTGAAATAAAAGTTGATATAATTTTTATCTCCAGATCTACAACTAGCTGTTAACTGAGGAATTTATAGAAAAACAGTTCATCCCTTTATTCAGGCTAGACCGATCATATTTGTGATCTCATCCCCTTAGCAAAGTTATTAGACTGCTTAGCTTTTTCTTTTTCTTAGATAAAATTGTTGAGGTTTTTGTTATTTAAGATGAAATAGTCTTAAAATGAGGGTGAATGGGAAAATGGAGGGAAAAATGAAATTTTTGATTAAAATTTTAAGTTTCCCCCTCTTGACAATGAGACATTGTCCCATATTGGAAGAGAAAAAGATTTTTGGTGGGTATATATATAATTGCTCTTCTTTAGCTCTTAAAGAGTTAAGAAGAAAGCAAGCATCGCGCCGCCGTCGTCGTCGCTCGCTCGACTTCGGCTTCGGTCAAATGATTGATTGATTAATTTTTTAGACCAAATTTATTTGTTAATAGTAAATATTAACGTAAGATTATCCGCATTTATAACGGATATGTTCCAATCCATGTATTGACCACCAGCTGCAATAGCAGCCGCCTAATGCTCTTCCCACGTCAAATGATCGATTGATTGATTAATTTTTTGGACCAAATTTATTTGTTAATAGTAAATATTAACATAAGATTATCCGTATTTGTAACGGATAGCTATTGAAGAAAGATACACCAAACTGAAAACGCTCAACTTTGGTTATACATTGCACTCCTTCCTCTCAGCATTTCCATACGATTTTCTGAGTTTCTACTCCTTTGTTCTGCATTGTTTTAACTTCAAACAAAGCAACTGTAAGTGTGATTTGCTACCGAACTTTGTGTTCGCTGAAACACTGGGGTTTGAAGTACCGCTACACCAGTGTGTGATTCGTTCTATCCTGGGAGGAAATAATCCATAACCTTGGGTACTAGGAGGGGATTAAATTCTTTAAGGAAACACTGTGAATTCAGTGGGCTCGAATTAATTACTGTTTCATTACGATAACTTATATTTCCCAGAATTATTATTTACAAATACAGCAATATTGGTGGGACTAACAATCTTAAGGAATTTAATATTTATTTCTGTATTTGTGTTATTCTTATTATTCTGCAAACTAAAACCTTTGTGGTTTTGTGTACTCCCGTTTTGGAGAGTAAAGCCTTCGTGGCGTTTTGTTGGAGATTAAAATCTACGTGATTTTTACTCCAGTTTGAAAACGTTTATTAAACGTTTGTTTGTGTCATTCTTTTACAGAAAAAATGACGACTGAAAGCGAAAACCAAGCTGTTCCGACGGTGACTGCCAACGCATCGACAAGCCGAACACCGGCATTGGCACCGACAGAAAAACCCGAAAAATTTTCCGGGATTGATTTCAAGCGCTGGTAGCAGAAGATGTTCTTCTACTTAACTACGTTATATCTACAGAAGTTCATCAATGAAGATGTTCCTGATCTGCCAGATAAAATTCAAGAGAATGAACGCTTTGTCGTGATTTAAGCGTGGAAGCATTCTGATTTTTTATGTAAGAATTATATTCTTAACGGACTGGGTGATAATCTGTATAATGTATACAGTGGCGTGGAGACGTCAAAAGAATTATGGAATGCGCTTGAAAAGAAATATAAAATTGAAGATGCCGGGATGAAGAAATTCGTTGCCGCAAAATTTTTGGACTACAAAGTGGTAGATAGCAAGTCTGTTATTACCCAAGTTCAGGAATTGCAAGTGATTATTCATGATCTACTTGCTGAAGGTCTTGTCATCAATGAAGCATTCCAAGTAGCAGCAATGATTGAGAAGTTGCCTCCGTTGTGGAAGGACTTCAAAAATTATTTGAAACACAAACGAAAGGAAATGTCCCTTGAAGATCTCATTGTTCGGTTGAGAATCGAAGAGGACAATAAAGCTGCTGAAAGGAGAGGCCGTGGAAATTCAATAATAATGGGAGCAAATATTGTTGAAGATAACAAAAAGAGGAAGAAGGCTTCTGTTCCGAAATACAACCCAAGCAAGAAGCGGTTCAGTGGAAACTGCTACAACTGTGGGAAAATCGGACACAAATCTACGGAGTGTCGTGCTCCGAAGAAAGACAAGAAAATAGGTCAAGCAAACATGATAGTAAAGCATGATGATGTTGATATCTTGTGTGCCATGCTTTCTGAATGTAACTTGGTGAAAAATCCTAAACAGTGGTGGTTTGATTCTGGAGCCACTCGCCATGTTTGTGCAGTTAGAGAAGCTTTTGTTACTTATGCTCCTGCTGGACCCGGAGAGACAGTTTATATGGGAAATGCTTCAACAGCAAAATTGAAGGATATGAGAAGATATTTCTGAAAATGACTTCTGGTAAGGTCATGACTTTGAACAATGTCCTTCATGTTCCCGAAATGAGAAAGAATTTAGTCTCTACTAGACTTATTGTTAAGCACGGTTTTAAGTGCATTTTTGTGTCCGACAAGGTTGTCATAAGTAAGAATGAAATATTTGTAGGAAAATATTACCTCACAGAGGGTCTTTTCAATCTGAATGTAATGGTTGTGGAAAACAATAATAATATTTCAGCTTCTTCTTACTTACTTGAGTCAAATGATTTATGGCATGTACGTTTGGGTCATGTCAATTATAAAACCTTGCGGAAAATGATTAACTTGGAAGTACTGCCTAAGTTTGAATGCGAAAAATCAAAATGTCAAACATGTATGGAATCTATGTATGTTAAAAATCCTTATAAGTCAGTTGAAAGGAATTCAAATCCTTTAGACTTAATTCACACAGATATTTGTGACATGAAGTCAATACCATCTCGCGGTGGAAAGAAGTATTTCATAACTTTTATTGACGATGGTACTCGATATTGCTATGTTTACCTACTGAATAGTAAAGATGAAGCAATAGACGCATTCAGGCAATACAAAAATAAAGTTGAAACGCAACTTAACAAGAAAGTAAAAATGATAAGAAGTGATAGGGGTGGTGAATATGAATCTCCTTTTGAAGAAATATATTTAGAATATGGAATTATTCATCAAACAACAGTCCCTTACACGCCCCAATCTAATGGGATTGCGGAAAAAAAGAATCGCACATTAAAGGAGATGATGAACGCGTTGTTGATAAGTTCTGGTTTGCCACAGAACTTGTGGGGGGAAGCCATTCTTACGGCTAATCGAATATTAAATCGAGTGCCCCATAGCAAAACACAATCCATTCCATATGAAAAATGGAAAGGAAGGAAGCCCAACTTGAATTATTTTAAAGTGTGGGGGTGTTTGGCAAAAGTGCAAGTTCCTAAACCCAAAAGGGTAAAGATAGGACCGAAAACCGTTGATTGTGTTTTCATAGGATATGCGACAAATAGTAAAGCATATCGATTTCTGGTTCATAAATCAGAAAATCCCGACATTCATAATAATACGGTTATAGAATCAGATAATGCTGAGTTCTTTGAAAATATATATCCGTATAAAAAGGAATGTGAGTCGTTTGGTGAAGGATCTAAACGACCTCGGGAAGAAACAAAAGAAAGTACATGTAATCAGGAGGATCCAAGACGTAGTAAACATCAAAGAACGTCTACTTCATTTGGACCAGATTTTGTGACTTTCTTATTGGAGAATGAGCCTCAAACATTTAAAGAAGTTATGACTTCTTCGGAATTATTGTTTTAAAAAGAGGCAGTCAATAGTGAAATAGAATCCATATTGAACAACCATACATGGGAATTGGTTGATCTTCCTCCTGGAAATAAACCTTTGGGTTCTAAATGGATTTTTAAGAGAAAAATAAAAAATGATGGCGCTATTAATAAATTCAAGGCAAGACTCATAGTCAAAGGGTATAGACAACGAGAAGGTCTAGACTACTTTGATACATATTCTCCAGTTACAAGAATTACGTCCATACGGATGTTAGTAGCATTAGCTGCAGTGTATGGTCTTGAAATTCATCAAATGGATGTTAAGACGGCCTTCTTAAATGGAGAGTTGGAGGAAGAAATTTACATGGAACAACCTGAAGGGTTTGTGGTTCCAGGTAAAGAAAAGAAGGTATGTAGACTTGTTAAGTCTCTTTACAGACTAAAACAAGCACCCAAACAATGGCATGCGAAATTTGACCAAACAATGTTGTCAAATGGTTTTAAGATAAATAAATGTGATAAATGTGTGTACATTAAAAATGTTCCAAATTACATAGTCATTGTTTGCCTATATGTGGATGATATGCTGATAATGAGTAATGACATTGCCAACCTAAATGCTACTAAGCGTATGCTCAATAGCAAGTTTGATATGAAAGACTTGGGAGTTGCTGATTTAATTCTGGGAATTAAGATCCATAAGACTCCTCAAGGTCTGGCATTGTCACAATCTCATTATATTAAGACAGTACTTGAAAAATTCAAGCACTTGGGCTTTAAAGTAGCAAAGACTCCAATTGACGTGAATCTTGCATTAGCAAAGAATAAAGGCCAAAGCATATCACAATTGGATTATGCTCGTGTGTTGGGATGCTTAATGTATATCATGAATTGTACACGACCAGATATAGCTTGTGCTATAAGTAAACTGAGTCGATATACGAGCAATCCAGGCCAATCTTATTGGATGGCAATGAAACGAGTTTTGGGATATTTAGAACATACCCAGAACTTTGACTTGCACTACAGTAAATTTCCTGCGGTGATTGAGGGATACTGTGATGCAAATTGGATCACCGGTTCAACTGATTCTAAGTCCACGAGTGGATATGTATTCACTATTGGTGGAGGAGCGGTATCTTGGAAGTCGTCCAAACAAACATGTATTGCCCGCTCTACAATGGAGGCTGAATTCATAGCCTTAGATAAAGCCGGCGAAGAAGCTGAATGGCTCCGGAATTTCTTGGAAGACATTCCATTTTGGCCCAAACCGTTGACACCAATATGCATACATTGTGATATTCAAGTGGAAATTGGAAGGGCTGGGAGCGTTATGTATAACGGTAAATCTCGTCATATACGACAAAGACATAAAACCGTTAGGCAATTACTCTATAGAGGAATTATCACGATTGACTATGTAAAGTCAAGTGATAATGTGTCGGATCCACTTATAAAAGGCCTAACTAGAGAGGTAGTTGAGAAATCATCAAGGGGAATGGGGCTATGGCCGAGAACAAGTCATTGTGGTGGTAACTCTATCTAGAAGACTGGAGATCCCAAGATCTAGGTTCAAGGAGATCAAACAAAGTCATTAATGACGGTTCAACATTGTCAAATAAAATTTTAGTCCGTTCTCGTGATGAGACAATGTTTAGTACCAAGGATAAAGCATTAAGGCTTTTTAATGATTTCTAAAATTGATACGGGGTATATCAAATAGTGTATCTACAGGATAGCACGTTTAGGAATCACCTATGTAAGTGTGAAGTGTTAGCCGCTTCAAGGAGAACTTTGTAAGGCTAATTCTCTACGCACTTATGAAACCAGGCGGTGTTCATGGCTGAAACGAATACAACAATGAGAACCAAAGACGGTTAAGGGTTGATTGTGTGACTTATGTTTGTCTAGGTATACACCAAAGATCGACGGTTCAAAGATATCAAATCTATCGATTGACCGAGTATATCCGACATAAGTTCACTACGGAAAGTTCAAAGGGAAACCTACTTATCCAGATGCGATTAATCCTTGCTTGCAAATCACATAGTTTTTCCATGCATACTTTCGTGATATAGCCATTCCCCATTCATGTGGGGGATTGTTGAGGTTTTTGTTATTTACGATGAAATAGTCTTAAAATGAGGGTGAATGGGAAATTGAGGGAAAAATAATTTTTTTGAGTAAAATTTTAAGTTTTCTCCTCTTGACAATGAGACATTGTCTCATATTGGAAGAGGAAAAGATTTTTGGTGGGTATATATATAATTACTCTTCTTGTAGCTCTTAAAGAGTTAAGAAGAAAGCAAGCCTCGCGCCGCCGCCGTCGTCGCTCGATCGGCTCGGCTTCGAATTCGGATTCGGATTCGGATTCGGTCAAATGATCGATTGATTGATTAATTTTTTGGACCAAATTTATTTGTTAATAGTAAATATTAACGTAAGATTATCCGCATTTGTAACGGATATGTTCCAATCCGTGTATTGACCACCAGATTGCAGCAGCCGCCTAATGCTCTTCCCACCATGGCCAAGTGCTTGCTCCACAAACAAGCTAGTGCATGCTCCACCATGGAGGGTGGATGGTCGTTCATCTTCAAAGCTGACTACTATAAATATGTACAGCAGCTGTTGAAGAAAGATACACCAAACTGAAAACGCTCAACTTTGGCTATATATTGCATTCCTTCCTCTCAGCATTTCCATACGATTTTCTGAGTTTCTACTCCTTTGTTCTGCATTGTTTTAACTTCAAACAAAGTAACTGTAAGTGTGATTTGCTACCGAACTTTATGTTCGCTGAAACACTGGGGTTTGAAGTACCGCTACACCAGTATGTGATTCGTTCTATCCTGGGAGGAAATAATCCATAACCTTGGGTACTAGGAGGGGATTAAATTCCTTAAGGAAACACTGTGAATTCAGTGGGCTCGAATTAATTACTGTTTCATTACGATAACTTATATTTCCCAGAATTATTATTTACAAATACAGCAATATTGGCGGGACTAACAAAAACTGCTTAGTTAGTGATGAACTTGTTGATTGATCTAAGATTGGATTAGATTGTTGCATTACAAGTATCTGAGTCTTCTTTACGTATATTTTAAGCTTACCTGGAAAAGTTTAATATTAGTATAAACCTGAATATGCTTGCCATTCTTTTGACAATAACCATTCTTTTGTTCATCTGCAGGTCAATAGCGTGGCAAAATGATCTTGGTCAAGAATAGGTTTTACTATTGAAGTCTGCAAGTTTGTAGGAACTCTCAATAAAGCAATCTGCCCCGTTTTTTTTTGGGTTTTGTTCGAACTATTAACAACTTTCTGTGCTAGGGAGAATGTCACTAAAGCAATCTGCCCTGTTGTGTTTAGATGACAAAGTCATAGGAGTGACTGAAGTTTTACCAGGCCTGAGTAAACACTTATATTTTTTTGGAAGCAAGATAGAACCATGCATCTAAAATGAGGCAAACTTTTAAAAGTTGTGCACCCGCTGTTTCTCTGGATTATAAATCAACAATTTCAGCTATAGTTTGTTTGTCTTTACTAAGGAATAGGTCTTGGAGAGTGTAAGGTCCTACAGAGGAGGATAGTTTTGCTGATTGTTCATTATGTATGACATCTGTTGGGTGAAATGAAGCAAACTATATGTATTCAGTAACCTTTTTGGTTCCACCACATGTATAATGTATTGTATGGAGAAAAACTAAAATCATGAAAGAGATGTTACCCAAAAGAAAATTCAACTTCTTTATTGTAAACATGATGAATGTCTATTTTTATACTTTCGTACTTTATAAAACAATTAATATTTCCGAGGTCACGAGAAATACACACTTTATCTGATCGGTGGCATAAGATCCTTCTCTGCTTGTCTAACTCAAGCCACATAGCAGCAATCACTAGAAATTCACCCAGAAGCAGTTCCAAAAAGTGAATAATAATACACAAATCAAGAAACAAATCTTTCAAAAGGCTTGGCCATGAATTCAATTCAATTAGGGTAAAGGATAGAGTTAAAAAAAAATAAGGTAAAGGATAGAGTTAAAACAAAAATAGGGTAAAGGATAAAAATATATCATCAAATAATAAGGGCAATATGAGACAAGGAAATAACATAAGAATCCCACAACACCAAGTTGGTACATAACCATCTTCATTGTTACAGAACATGGAATCCGATAATACATTACGATAAATTTTAAATGACAATCAAAACAAACACTGTACTTGAAATAATAATAGAAAACGTTAACACACAATCTCAAACAAGCTGTTAGTGTTCCAAGTCCTAATAAGGGCAGAAACCAAACCACCTCAATGACCCTTAAAGCATTTCAGCAATAAGGGACATTTTGTAACCTGAAGTTGCAGAAAATTAGCAACTACTGCTAAGCATCAGATGTACATTCCTTCAAAGATTTTATTACATTTTTGCAAGCCACCTTCTTGGCCATTCTTTTGTCTCGTTCCGAGCACGTGTTCTTATGAATAACACCATCTGTTTCAACCTCTACTGTAATATATGCCACGCCAATCTCACGAGAGACAACATTCTTCTTTTTTATGTAACCTTTCTGATCACACAGTTCACTTAACTCTTACGGGAAGAAGCTTTACTGTATCAGGTGTAATCAACAGTTCCATAAGAGTTAGTACAATCTGAAATGCAATATCTTTGTTGAAGCCAGAATCAACAAAGATCGCCCCATCAAGAGACTCAATAACATCTCCAAGAACATATATTGAACCAGAAGGAAAACGAGTTGATAAACCTATAATAGAAATGAAATTAGCATACATAATACTATTAATCCGCGTTGACCTTAAAGTAGATGTGAAGCTCTCGACAAAGAAATGAGGTTAAGAATGATGACTTTTCCTTCTCTTCCTAACTAGTACGTATATGGTTTTCAAATTAAGTGTAATGTCTAACTTTGAGGCAATACCTTGGGAAAAGTAGTTTCGGAACGTGGACACGAGATCCAATTTCTAGAAGTTCAGAACAGTACTAACTATCTGCCTCGGGTAGATCTTGTCTTGTGTAGGCCTGCCTTAACAGCAGCTTGAGCAAAGCATTCATTATTTGCGGAGGCAGACCTCAAATCAGTAATGCATCCTGAAGAGAGTCCCGGATGTTTGAAATAGAGATGCCCTGTAACAGCATAATCAGGGCAGTGCAGTCCAAGAAATTCCAAGCGCTACATGGCCAGGTGATTGAACTTATAATATGCATCATCCAGTTGTGGATCTTTCCTTTCAGTATCTAACAACAGTTAGCATACCAAAAGAGTCCTCGACATAGAAGAAAATGATTTCTTTCATTTAATAACCTTTATTTAGGAAGGCAAGACATGATTCAAATAAAACCTTGTAGAGAGAAACGCAATCAACATCAAGATGGATAACATTTATTTATGATAGTAACTTGATCCGGGAGTTAGGGCTTCAACAAGCAGAGAAGGGTCATCGAACTTGTGATGTAGCAGAGATTCCAAGTACTGCTATTAACTAGCTTCTCAGCATTCATGGGGAATAAGTGCATTGGCACAGGTGCATCTACAAAACCAATACCGATCCCTAGCCATTTCATGAATGAAAAAGCCGCTACGGAGCTGAGGAAGGCAACATCAGCTAGCTACTCTCTTACTTTTAATCTTCGGCATTCCCTTACTACACATTTTTACTAAAGGTATCAGGAGTTCTTCAACGAAATTGCCAACTTGAGAATTGTCACTAGGAATGAGCCATGCTTTAATTAAGATTGAATGGTTCATTTCAAATAAATCCCAGCAAGGAAAGTTTTTTATTGAAGGGAAAACCAAAAGAAGAAAAAGAAGAACTTGTTTGACCAAAAAATGTAGACTTTTGATTAAACTGATTAATTTTGTATGACGAAGGGCTAAACCTAGTTAATGATAACAACTTCAGATCTATAATCGATTAACACAAATAACGCAAGAGCATTGTTGAGAGAAGATTAAATGTGATGTACATTCAATGTTTCAAGATCATTAATGATGGAGGAATATCAAGCAATAAATAACGATAAATGACATTAAAGTAAATAAGGAGAATGATTCACCTAATATTGAATGAGGTGGATGATTCTTCTTACTAACAATGATGAATCATAGACAAATAATAGAATGTTGGGACCCTTCTCGGATCTAATGGAAAAAGTATAGAAAAGTAGACAATCGAATCTCTTTAGAAAGGTAGTGATTGTCTTTTATCTAGAGAAAAAGTCTGCTTTAGAATGTTCTTACCAGAGAATATTATATATCCCTCACCCTTATCTCTTTTTTTATTTATATGGGATATTCCCCAGTCAACCCTAAAAGTACAGATACCAAGAATATTCAATAGAATATTCTCCTGAATATTTTATTACAAAAACTAGCCGTTAGCACTGCACTTGATACTCGACCTCGGTCGTTATTGACTACTCGGCTACGAGTCCCGTTATCTACTAATCGACCTTGACCATATCGCTTTTCACGATACCGCTTCATGCTAAATCCCACTGAGGTAAATTTTGACCCACACAGTTTGTCCCTCCGCTTATTGATATCGACCCTGGGCGACCTTGATGAGCGGACTCTGTCAGTTAGGGTTGAGAAGTTTTATGCGAGCAGGTCGAGTAGTAGTGCTTCGGATGGGAAGGAAACGTGGCCTTCCGTGAGCCACAACCTAAGGTCACGTCGTTTCAGAGTGACGTCATGTCATCATGCGTCATTATTACGCATTTTTCTGATACCCTGTATCGTTTTTCATGCCTCTACCGTTTAGATTTTTGAGCTGGGCAACTGTGGTATGCTTCCTCAATATTGATGCCCTAACTCTTATAAATGGGGATACTCAATCCTTCGATTCACTCTTTGCATTCTAAAAATCAGATTTTCATATCTTCTTCTTCCTCAATCAGAATCTCTGCTTTCTTGACCTTACTTCATACTCCTGCCTTCACTAATTTCGGTGGTTCCTGCTACTCGACTCTTCTGCGTTTACATCCCCTCTATTCATAAACCAAAATGGTTAATGTGTCTTCCAGTTCTAGGGAGGGGGGAGGGTACCTGACCCTGTTCCTTTGGCAGTGTGCATGCTTCCCCATGACGGTAGGGCTGCCATTGCTGCAGAAGATGGAAGCTTTCCTACGGTGGAGAAAATAATTCACCGTAGCGAGAAGGCTAGAACTGACTTCTCAAAGCTGCCGGAGGACAACCCTGAGGCCATAGAGTCTGAGATGGATGTGGCTGCCCTTGCTAATTTCAGGGCGAAGTTCAAAATTCAGTCCACATTGATCTGGTCCTGGCTGGACGCGATATGGTACAGATTCATCACCCTGGATATTGCGTGTTTTTCGTATATCCATTCTACGTGTGTTACTCCTTTCCCACTCTCCCATTGGCATAGGAATTCTGCCGCTACAACGACGTCTGCCCGACTCAGATTTCTCCTTATATCTACAAGCTCATCCTCATGCTAACAAAGTACGCGGAATTGGCTAGCCGCGAGGTCTCTCTTCGCCACCTGATGCACCTCTTCGCACCGAGTTTCCATAGAGGGACGATGTTGCACCTTCGTCACCGTGGAGGCAAAAACTTGGTAGTAAAGATGGACGATAAAGCAAATCGTCGATTCTGTTTTAATTACTTCTACGTCAAGACTGAGGATGTGGTGGCAAACGCAAATGGATTTCCTGAGGCGTGGAATTACGCCCGTAAGTATTTTCACTAAGTGCTTATTTTGCTCATTCTGGTCATAGTCTAACTGTTCTATCCTTTTCTCTTTCATCTGGGACCATTCCCCCTCCTTTGGTCGCGGATATTCACGAATGGGTTAGCCAGATCTTGCCCCACATAGTGGGGATTCGTGGGTGGCCGACCTTTTTCCAGAAGTTTGGGCCCAAGCTTTCAATGACCGGTGAGTTTGTCCGTCCATATAGTGACTTTTTACATATGTCTTCCTGACCTTGTGGTCGCGTGTTCGTCATGAATTTGAGAGTCGCCATTCTAATCACTTTTGCAGGCCTAGGGTGTTCGAAGAGGCGGAAAGCTCATGCTCCGACATTCCGTAAGAGGAAGGTCATTTTTATTTCTACTGCTGCGGTGAGACCTGCTCGGTCATCGACTACTGCGGCATGTGTTTTCACTTCCCCTCTGCGTCATCTACTTGACGAGGATGATGAGGAAGGATCGTCGTCGACTGATGATAATCTGCTTCCCTGCAAGAGACGATTCGTCTGTATTGGAGAGGGAAGTGTCCGCATGGGAAGTTTGGTGATGGATGGCTTTGTCATCAGAGAAATGACGACCATAGATCTCGGAGTTGATGCCGAGTTGCTGTCAATAATACCGCTGCCTTTGGGGGCCAAGGGATGTACGTTGCTCATTGAGGTCGGAACGGGTTTTAAAGGGTCGTCGGCGCGAGTCCCTGACGCCTTACAAGAGGGTGAGACATCGACCTCGTTACCGATCGAGGACCCTTCCTCTCGGGTTGATACCAAGGGAAAAAGTGTTGCCGAAGAGGATTATGAAACGGGCTCCGATATGGACGCCGATGAGGTTAGGATGATGGGGGAAGGACTCACCCGGCTTGAGGTGAGGTTGGAAGGGAGCACACGAACTATTGCGATCCC